>NC_138728.1:607282-617282 GCF_965113295.1 Leuciscus leuciscus
CTCACACTCACTCTCTCTCTCTCACACTCACTCTCTCACACTCACTCTCACACTCCACACTCACTCTCACACACTCACTCACTCTCACACACACACACACACACTCACTCACACACACTCACACACACTCACAACACACACTCACACTCACACTCCACACACACACTCACTCTCACACACACACTCACTCACCACTCACACACCACTCACCACTCACACACACACACTCACACTCACACACACACACACTCCCACACACACACACTCACTCACACACTCACACACTCACTCTCTCACACTCAACTCCTCACACACTCACTCACACTCACACCACACACCTCACACTCACACTCACTCACTCACACCACTCACACTCACACACACACACTCTCACACTCACACCACACTCACACTCACTCACACACACACACTCTCACACACTCACACTCCTCACACACACTCACACACTCTCCACACTCACACTCACACTCTCACACCACACACACTCTCACACTCACCTCTCACACACACACTCACACTCTCACACTCACTCTCTCACACACACACTCTCACACTCACACACACTCACTCACTCACACACACACTCACTCACCTCACACACACACTCTCTCACACACACTCACACTCTCTCTCACACACACTCACTCACTCCTCACACTCACTCACTCACTCTCACACACTCACCTCACACACACACTCACACTCACCTCTCACACTCACTCTCTCACACTCACTCTCTCACACTCACTCACTCACTCAACACACTCACTCACTCACTCACCTCCCACTCTCACACACTCACACTCTCACACACACTCTCTCACACTCACTCTCTCACACTCACTCTCTCACACTCACTCTCTCACACTCACTCTCTCACACTCACTCTCTCACACTCACTCTCTCACACTCACTCTCTCACACTCACTCTCTCACACTCACTCTCTCACACTCACTCTCACACACTCACACTCTCACACTCACTCTCTCACACTCACTCTCTCACACTCTCACACTCACTCTCTCACACTCACTCACTCACTCTCTCACACTCACTCTCTCACACTCTCACACTCTCACTCTCTCACTCTCTCACTCTCTCACACTCACTCTCTCACACTCACTCTCTCACACTCACTCTCTCACACTCACTCTCTCACACTCACTCTCTCACACTCACTCTCTCACACTCACTCTCTCACACTCTCTCTCTCACACTCTCTCTCTCACACTCTCTCTCTCACACTCTCTCTCACACTCTCTCTCTCACACTCTCACTCACTCTCACACTCACTCACACTCACTCTCACACTCACTCTCACACTCACTCTCACACTCACTCTCACACTCACTCTCACACTCACTCTCACACTCACTCTCACACTCACTCTCACACTCACTCTCACACTCACTCTCACACTCACTCTCACACTCACTCTCACACTCACTCTCACACTCACTCTCACACTCACTCTCACACTCACTCTCACACTCACTCTCACACTCACTCTCACACTCACTCTCACACTCACTCTCACACTCACTCTCACACTCACTCTCACACTCACTCTCACACTCACACTCACACTCACACTCTCTCTCACACTCACTCTCTCACACTCACTCTCACTCTCACACTCACTCTCTCTCTCTCTCACACTCACTCTCTCTCACACTCACTCTCTCTCACACTCACTCTCTCTCACACTCACTCTCTCTCACACTCACTCTCTCTCACACTCACTCTCTCTCACACTCACTCTCTCTCACACTCACTCTCTCTCACACTCACTCTCTCTCACACTCACTCTCTCTCACACTCACTCTCTCTCACACTCACTCTCTCTCACACTCACACTCACTCTCTCTCACACTCACACTCACTCTCTCTCTCTCACACTCACTCTCACTCTCTCACACTCACTCTCTCTCACACTCACTCACTCACTCACTCACTCACTCACTCACTCACTCACTCACTCACGAGCCTCACGGTTAAACACTAGTTAGTGCACCACAATCCCTGCAGCCGAACAGCGCACGCACACACACACACACGCGCTCAGGCGGAACCATATGGGGAAAATATCTAAATGAGGTTTTTTTAATATATATTAAAATAATAAAAAATATTTAATTTTACAATGTAAAATTACAACACTAATATACATGAATGAATGAATGAATGAATGAAGTATTTATATAGCGCTTTCATATGTACTACTGTACACCCAAAGCGCTTTACAATCATATCAGGGAATCTCTCCTCAACCACCACCAGTGTGCAGCATCCACTTGGATGATGCGACGGCAGCCACAGTACAACGGCGCCAGTGCGCTCACCACACACCAGCTATAGGTGGAGAGAGGAGAGAGAGTGATAGAGCCAATTCAATGTAAGGGGATTATTAGGAGGCCATGATTGGTAAGGGCCAATGGGTGGAATGTGGCCAGGACACCGGGGTTACACCCCTACTCTTTACGAGAAGTGCCATGGGATTTTTAATGACCACAGAGAGTCAGGACCTCGGTTTTACGTCTCATCCGAAGGACGGTGCTCTCTGACAGTATTGTGTCCCCGTCACTACACTCGGGCGTTAGGACCCACACAGACCACAGGGTGAGCGCCCCCTGCTGGCCTCACTAACACCTCTTCCAGCAGCAACCTGGTTTTCTCAGGAGGTCTCCCATCCAGGTACTAACCAGGCTCAGCCCTGCTTAGCTTCAGTGGGCAACCAGTCTTGGGCTACAGGGTGATATGGCTGCTGACATAGCTTTATCTCTTCATTTTCAAATGTTAAACATTTCAAGTAAATTGAAACCTTTAAAGGTCCCATGACATGCTACTTTTTGTAGGCTTTAATATAGTCCTTAGTACTGTATCTGAAATCTCTTTCCAAAAATTCAGCCTCGGTGCAGAATTATAGCCACTACAAGCAAGTCCCAGAATGAGCTTCCTTCAGACGGGCCGTTTCGGTGTCTGTAGCTTTAAATACTAATGAGGAGGAGAAAGGCAGCGCAAGGTGGAGGCATCTTGCGCAACGGTACCATGCATGTTTGTTTATGTTGGATATATTGCAATGGCACGAAGACACGCAGTCGTTCAAGCATTTCAGTTTGACCCAGAATCTGATCTAGATCGAGAAGCAACGGATGAAGAAGTTGCAACTCAGCGGCTCCAGCAGGACGTTTCCGAATGGTTAGTTTAAAATATTATGTCTGGATACGGTACTTTATTCGGATGGTTTACAGTTATCATCATGTAGCTAACGCTAACCTACTGTTGCCTTTTCATGAGAGATCTGTAACGTCTGTAATTTATCTTATTACAATTACATCAAGCTCTGCGATCTTGAAATGCGGATATCGCGCGGGCCATATAACCAACAGGAAAACGGTTATCCAAATAACAAAGAAATGTACAACACTCGCGTTACAGTATGTGTAACTTGATGCTGTCTACCTTTACATTAGCGTAAGTAACTGCATAGCTAATGTGACAGGGAGACACAGCCTACGTGTAAGAAGCTAGGTAACCATAAACAGTAAAGCAACACACTTGTATATAATTTGTTGACTTACTTGTCCGACGTTCAGCAAGCCCAGCTCTGTATTGACCATTCGATGTTCATTTGTACATCCAATTATTGAGCAATTATTATGCTTCGCTCGCTCAAAAGCCATGATATCTCGCGTGGACAAACTAAAATCGCGCGCGCGCATTCTACTTCCTAACTCATTTTCTCATGGGCGAGAAATATTCTCTGGGCGGGCAAAGCAGAGAAAGGGGAGGTAACATTTCTCCTTATGACGTCATAAGGAGGAGATTCAAGATCAGCCCGGTTGAGCTTCCATTTTCTCAAAGGCAGAGAAAAATAGCAAAAGCTCGATTTACACCGATTAAAATTTTTAGAAACTTGGGGACCATATACAGGCTAGGGGAACTCATATTAATGTTAAAAAACCACAGAAAGTGGAAATTTCATGTCATGGGACCTTTAAGCTTCTCCACGTGTGCGCATCACGAGCTGCGAGTGTGTAAATGAACACAGAGCTGCGCTTCGCTCTGAAACACAACAAGCATTTATTTATTTAACTCACACACACACACTCACTCACACAGCCATGATCGCGCTCTAACGTGCTCAGACACACACTCGGCTTGAGTGCGTTTCAGTGACGTCGAACTCCATTACTGCCTGTAAAGGTATGATGATGCGTCATACTAGAACAAAAGCGTGTGTGTGTGTGTGTGTCTCAGGTTGTTGCATAAAGCATGTAGGAGGTGTGTGTTTGTATTAGTTACTGTTTCCGAGAGTGTGTGTGTGTGTCACTCACGCAGGTGTGTCGGCAGGCGGCTCGGTTCCTCTTCTGTTCTGGCATTGGTCGATGAGGGCGGCACATGACCGGGAGAGGAAGTGGAATTTGGCAACGGGCTGAAAGAGCTCCTCTCCTGCTGAAAACACACACACAGAGCTTAGACAACATACACGGAGCACTCAGAGCGAGACACACACACACACACACTCACAAATACTCACACAGAGTTAAACTCAATCAGAGTGAGATACACACACACACACACACACACACACACACACACGGAGCGTTAAACTCCGAAGCAGACCGATTTTATCATCACTGCATTGGTTACCTATAAAGTTCCGTATTAATTACAACTGCTACTGACTTATAAAGCCCTAAACGGCTTAGCTCCAGTCTATTTAACGGATCTTCTATCGCCCTATAATCCATCGCGCTCTTTAAGATCACTAAATTCAAGGCTTTTGGTCATACCTAGGATATCCAGAACCACCAAAGGAGGGAGAGCATTTTCACATTTGGCTCCAAAACTCTGGAATAGTCTTCCTGATACTGTTCGTTGCTCAGACTCGCTCTCCCAGTTTAAAACTAGATTAAAGTCGCATCTCTTCAGCTAGGCATTCATATAATATTTTTAATCTTACAGTTCAAACTACAATCCGGCCTCTAGCTCATAAATGCCAGAGGAGAACTGGCCCCCGACTGAGCCTGGGTTCTCCCAAGGTTTTTTTTCTCCATTAGGTCACCTGATGGAGTTTTAGGACACCATTAGGTCACTTGATGGAGTTTTTCGGTTCCTTGCCACTGTTGCCTTTGGCTTGCTCAGTTGGGGATATTTTGGGGATATTTAAATTAATTTTATCAATCAATAAATTCCTCTTGAAACAAACTTTGTTGTATTATTTTAATTTAATACTGTGAAGCTGCTTTGATACAATCTGTATTGTGAAAAGCGCTATACAAATAAACTTGACTTGACTTGACTTAAACTCAATCAGAGTGAGAGACACACACACACACACAAACAGTGGCATGAACTTCCTTCAAAGTAGCTTTGCACTGAATGAACATGAAGCTTCTCACTGACATTGTTTCATCAGATGAGCCTAGAGGTCAAAGGGTCACGCAGAGGTCACGCACAAAGATCAGCGCCTATCTGATCTATATAATCCTCCTGTTAACATCTGCAACATGAATGTGCGAGGCTATTTTTATTTTAACCACAACAAACAAGGAACAAATATCGCCAGCACTGCTTATGAATATTAAAAGCCTCCATATGACGCATTAATAACTCCGTGTTCAGAAACATGACTGATCCGACACTGGAACATCAGGATAATGACTCGAGTCTCACTGGAGGAAACCAAATCCTATATTTGATGAAGTTTGCATAGTTAATTCTATTCAGGACTGTCAAGCTATTAAATTATTGTGTTATTAATTAGGGATTCATTATTCGGCACGAATAATCACACAACAATCTTCGCTGAGAAATAGACATTACAACAAAATAGCTTTAGAAAAAAAAACTTTTAGGCTTCAACACCAATCATTTTATTAATTTTTTCCAGAAAAATTGTGGAACATAAAAGAAGATCATTTTAGAATTGTCTTTATTGTTCATTCAATGGTCACCAAAACTGTTAAGTCTTCAAAATATCTTCTCTTCCACACACACACACACACACACACACACACACACACCACTGGAAGTCTATGGTAACCAAAACATTCTTCAAAATATCTTCTTTTATCTTCTGCAAAAGAAAAGTTTGAAACAACATGAAGGAGAAATGACAGAATTTTTCATTGTAATGTGAACTAGACAACATCCCTCCACTGAGATCCTCCACTGAGATCCTCCACTGAGATCCTCCACTGAGATCCTCCACTGAGATCCTCCACTGAGATCCTCCACTGAGATCCTCCACTGAGATCCTCCACTGAGATCCTCCACTGAGATCCTCCACTGAGATCCTCCACTGAGATCCTCCACTGAACACCTTGATATCCTTTAGTTATTCATCTATAGCAGCAAATTAATGTGGAAACTGCTGGATATGAGTAATATGAATGATGATGATGATGATGGCGTTCTGATTTCACTTCTGTCAGTCGCTGTCGGCTTCCCGTCCAGTGTCACACTGAGAACTGAAATCACACGTCGTTTCCCGGGTAAATCCCCTGAGCCGGGAAGCACACAGCGATTCTCTGGAAACTTCCTCAAACGGCACATAAAAGCATGCAAAACCAAGAGTGATGAGAAGAGCACTGAACTACAAGCTCCCTCGCAGAACAAAGCAGATCCAACCGAGCGTGAATGTTCCTACAACTGTCACAAATCCCACGGGAACACCTGGAATACTGAGGCCGAAACATGCAAATCACAAACTAGATGATCCAGTTATGACATTTTGATTGAAGTTGTGCTGTTTTTTTCTTCTTCTATTGTGTCGTACAAGTGAATCAATCAAACTAACTTTAGCTGGACAATAACTTTATTCTAGAGCTACTGTAAAGCCCAAACACTTGACTTTAATTTCCTATTATCACTGTAAAGCTGCTTTGGAACAATCTACATTGTTAAAAGCGCTGTATAAATGAAGATGATTTGACTTGTATATCCGAGTGAAACGCTTCTGGAACGAGAACGAATGTGGGCGGGGCTTGATTTTGACCGTTAGGAATTGATTGGATGGTTGTGGTTTGCTATTGGCTGATCTCATGTTGAGTGACAGGTTGCCCCGCCCTCGTCAGTGTTGATTTCACGGGGACTTTAAAGGGATGGTTGATCATGATGTCACTTCTCTAGATTTAGTTAGTGTGTAATGTTGCATTTGATCATAAACAACATCTGCAAAGTTACAGCGCTCAAAGTTCAAAGCAAAGGGAGAGATTTACTTTTACAGAAATCGCTTTTTAAGAACTACAACAAACGGTTGATGACATTCACTAACACTAGAATTTACATAAACCCCGCCTCCAGGAACGCGATTTTTCAATTTTCAAGACAGAATATGCTAATCAATGACTAGAAGATAGTTAACTACACATCAGCTACATACATTCATCAACTAACCATTCAGAAATGTCCTGTTGCTTCTACATGTTGCACTTCTTCTGGAGTCTCTCCATCTTTGTCCGATTCGGTTTGAACATAAAAGGCTAAACGTTTTTGAAATGTTCAACGTAATCGGAGCTGCTAAGACACACACACACACACACACACACACACACACACACACACACACACGAGCTCTTGAAGCTCCGCCCCCTGTGTCGGGAGCAGCAGCTCATTTGCATTTAAAGGGACACACACACAAAAACGGTGCTTTTTTGCTCACCCTCACAAAGTGCCAATTTTAACATGCTATAAAAAAAATCTGTGTGGTATTTTGAGCTAATCCTTCACACACACACACACACACACTGGACATCAGAGACTTATTTTACATCTTGTGAAAAAGGGCATTATACCACCCCTTTAAATTCAAGAATCGTCAATGTTGATTTCATGGGGACTTTAAACATAACAAGGACAAAAAAAAATGAAGCATGCATGTTAACAATAAGATATATCATTTAGGCCAGGTGTGACGTGCAGTTATTAATGCACGAGGAGGAAGATGCCATAAGGAAACAGTTTGTGCAATAACAGAGCAAAGAGCAGAGCAGATAACAGCATGTTTGAGCCACTTATGAAGGGCTGTTCTCGTTTCCGCGAGTCTGTTACTAAATAACTAATGCAAACTAATGTGATTCCAGACCAGCTCAAAGTCCTCCAGTGAAACTCCTTCTCAAACTTTTCCCAGTCTGACGGCTCAGTGGTGAACGCGTAACTCCAACAGCGTGTTTAAATACCAGTGCTAATCACACACACACACACACACACACACACACACGACACAAAAGCCCGTTTCTAATCGATCAACTTAATGCATCGATCGCAGCAACAGATGCTCAACCGCGTGACACAAACACGACTCGAGATCGAGAAAGAAAAGGCAGAATTACCTTAATAATGACCTGCGAGGGGGAATCGGACATGTCGCGTTGAAATTCAGGAAGTTCTTCTGTTTCCACTTTCCTCTCCCTTGTTGCTCTTCCGTGAAATAATGTAATCCTGGATAATAATGTTCCCCTCGCGACGCACTGGCGATTTTTCAACTCGCTCGCGCATCCATTGGCCTCGCCCCGCGCGCGCAACACTTCAACTTCTCCGTGTTTCTTGTTTGTAAACGCGCGAGCCGACGCTACGTTGCGGCAACGCGATGGTTAATAACACCTTCCTGGAAGCGTCGCTCGCGGGAGCGGAACGCACCGCGGAACCTCATTGATCCGGACGCTTCGCGGCGAAATGACGTGAATTCCAGGCAACGCGCGCCTCCTTAAAGGGGAACAACCGTGTGTTTGTAAAACGCACACCGGATCAGCGCGCGAGGATATTCCGAGTTAATCCGGAATCAGATCCGGGAATGAACTCCGACTGGGAAGCGAATCGAAGTTGTATTTGCACGAGATTATTATATTGTTTATCAACTGGCCATTTCCCATCCAATAATAAACACACGTGACGTAGGCTACATTTATATATAGAAGTACAGTGATATGATCACGTGCTCGCGTCTGTACAATTACAATTACAAAATTGTAAATTTAACATTCAATTTAATATTCAATAACAATATTGATCTGCCTGCATTGACACCGTTATATGAGAGCTGATCTGAGCTGGACGATGACATCACGGTTTTCTCCAGAACGGAGAAATATTAATATAGATATAGATATTAAATATATAAATGAACAAAACAAAATAATAATAACTCTTTTACAACAAAAATGAACCATCACAGTACTTACTTATGCTGGACAGTGACGCTTTTGCATTTTCTTCTGGAAACAAACTTTGTTGCATTATTTTCCTGTTATCTCTGTAAAGCTGCTCTGAAACAATATTGTAAAAAGCGCTTTATAAATAAAGGAGACTTGACATATATATCTTTAAACCGTAACGTTTGCTTCACACTGGTTTTACACACATTAGTATGGCGGCTCAGACCGGGGCTAGTTGTCACACGTTTATTACTCTCTATTTATCGGGTTGGGTGTATTTTTGAAAGTCAGTTTCTGTATAGACATAAACCTTTAATTCATGAGTACATAAAAATATATATATTTCCACTGTTGTTGCCCGCAGGTCTGTTCAAATACACGTGTTGATCTTTATAGTGAGGCATTATATATATATATATATATATATATATATATATATATATATATATATATATATATATATATATATATATATATATAGCCTACACATTATCAGCAGGTGCCACATTATGAAATATAGAAAATTAAAGGCTACAGCAAACATGATCTCCATGTCACCAGACTCATCAAAAGACTTACAATGACACCTAGTGGCGTAAATATGGCATCACGCAAAAGCCACAGTTCATATATTATTATATGAACTTAAATTATAACTGTTTTCAAAACTTTTTTTTTTAAAGACTTGATCAGCTGAATTTTCTCAGTCTTTTACATGCCACCCCCATCTTAAAATGTTAAAGAAATCTATCTTTTATAAACACCTAATTTATACAATGAAAAATTAATATCATAAATCTAAAATTAGGTTTTATTA
>NC_138728.1:619782-642282 GCF_965113295.1 Leuciscus leuciscus
TGTATATGATAGTATTGAGTCTCTCAGTGTAGCTGTGACGTGTGTGTTCAGTTTTGATTATGTTTTACTGTGTTCTGTCCCTGTTTTGCCTTCTTGTCTTCCCTAGTTAGTTCCTCACACCTGTAATCGCTCAGTTGATTACCCTAGTGTGTAGTTAAGCTCTTTCTGCTCAGTGTTCGGTCTCGTTAATGTTAGACGTGGTTGTTTCCTGAGCTTTATTTCCTGTGATTCTCCTACATGTTCCTTGTTGAATTTATTAAAGGACTCTTTGTGTGATTGTGCACTTACTATTTTTACTTTACCAAGAACCAATGGAAGCTGGTTTCCACCAGATATATGATAATTGCGACTTTTTATCTCACAATTCTGAGTTTATATCTCTTCAATTCTGAATTGCGAGATATAAACTTATAAGCAGTTCTTTTTTCCCTCACAATTATGAGTTTAGATTAGATTATAGATTATTACTCAATAATTACAAGACACAAACTCAGAATTGTGAGATAAAAAATTAAAAGAATTGCCAGTTTTCACAGAATTGTGAGATATAAACGTGTAATTGCGAGAAATTGCATGTTTTTGGTTTCAGAATTGTGACAAACTCGCAACTGACTTATAAAGATTGAATTATGTGATAAAAACTCAGAATTGCAAGAAATAAAGTCAGAATAATGAGATATAAACTCAGAATTGCAAAAAAAAAAAAAAAAAAAAGAGATATTCTCTGAATTGTGAGAATAAAGTAAGAATTGGGAGATATAAACTCAGAATCGCAAGAAATAAAGTCAGAATTATGAGATATAAACTCACAATTGGGAGAATTGCAAGTTCCGAGTTATAAAGTTTGAGTTGCGAGAAATAAAGTCAAAATTGCGGGATATTAACTCGGAATTGCGAGAAGAAAAAAAAAAGTGTGAATTATAAATTGCAAGAAGTAAAGTCAGAATTATGAGATTCTATTATTCTATATAATAATAAATTATGTTTATTTCTTATGTTTAGTTTGAGTTGCGAGAAATAAAGTCAAAATTGCGGGATATTAACTCGGAATTGCAAGAAAAAAAAAGTGTGAATTATAAATTGCAAGAAGTAAAGTCAGAATTATGAGATTCTATTATTCTATATAATAATAAATTATGTTTATTTCTCGCAATTCAGATTTTTTTCTCAGAATTATGAGATATAAACTTGCAATTGGGAGAAAGAATTAAGAATTGCAAGTTCCGAGTTATAAAGTTCGAATTGCAAGAAATAAAGTCAAAATTGAAAGATATAAACTCGGAATTGCGAGAAAAAATTTAAAATTGCGAATTATAAAGTTCAAATTGCAAGAAATAAAGTCAGAATTAAACATTAAGGCCCGGTTTCACAGACAGGGTTTAGATTAAGCCAGGATTAGGCCTTAGTTCAATTAGGCCATTTAAGTAGCTTTTATAAACTTGCCTTTGAAAAAAACATTACTGGTGTGCATCTTGAGACAAAGCAATGGCATTGACATATTTTAAGATATATCAGTGCGAGTTGCTTTTGGTTGAAACTACTCAAACACGCATTTTAGTCTGAGACTAGTCTTAAACTCTGTCTGTGAAACCGGGGGTAAGAGTTCTCTCGCAATTGTGTTTATTTCTCGCAATTCAGATTTTTTTTCAGAATTATGAGATATAAACTTGCAATTGCGCGTTATAAACTTTGAATTGTGAGATATAAAAACGTTTTTATTTTAATTTCCGTGGCAGAAACAAGCTTCCATCAGAAGAGTCCATCAGAATCATGCTTGTTTTTCAGGTGTGTCATTCTTATAATAACGGCGCGGGACAGTACGGCCGATGTCCGGACGCCGAGAACTGCAAGAGACTCCACATCTGTGAGAAATACCTGCGTGGATCCTGCGACTGCACTCGAGCTCACGACTTCTACGAGCCTCATCCACTGCAAACCCTGCAGGACAGAGGAGTCCCCAGCGAACTCATGCCCATCATGAAGGATCTCTACTCAAACATTGAAGTCCTGAGGACTCGTTTCAGAAACAAGCCTTCAGCTCAGAACCCCAGAAGAGGCCCGAGTGCTCAGAACCCCAGAAGAGACCCGAGTGCTCAGAACCGAAGGCCATCGAGTGGGTTTAGAGGACCAGAGGCTCAGAGGCCTCCACAGTCCCCTATAGGTATCACATCTCACCGCTAATGAGCTGCGTTAAAGGATTAGTTCACTTCAGAATTAAAATTTCATGTTAATGTACTCAGCCTCACCTCATCCAAGATGTTCACGTCTGCCTTTCTTCAGTCGAAAATAAATTAAGGTTTCTGAGGAAAACACTCCAGGATGTTCCTCCATATAGTGACTTCAATGGGGTCCAACCCCAGGTCCAGACATGAAGGTCCAGATGTGAGTTTCAGTGCAGCTTCAAAGTCTCGACACGATCCAGCCGAGGAATAAGAGTCTTATCTAGACAAACCTGCGGACATTTTAGAACAAAATAAACATTTATATATACTTTTAACCCCTAATGCTGGTCTTGCACTAGCTGTGATGCGACACACATTACGTAATCAGGGTGAACGGTCAAGCGTGTTCCGGTTCAGAAATTTAGAGTGAAAAACTCTCATCTCATTTTCTCTTCCAACTTCAATATCGTCCGACATCGTTGGTTTACCTTTTATTTTTTTTATTTTTTTTGTAAATGGCGTTTGACTCAGTTTGCACGTTTTGCTTTGTAAACACTAAGTCGGTTCTTCCCCCTACGTCACGCTTGACCTTTCATCCTGATTACGTAGTGTGTCGCATCACAGCTAGTGCAAGACCAGCATTTGTGGTTAAAAAGTATATAAATGTTTATTTGTTTTATAAAATGTCCGCTGGTTTGTCTAGATAAGACTCTAATTCCTCGGCTGGATCATGTAGATCCCGTTGGACCCCATTGAAGTCACTATATGGAGAAAAATCCTGGAATGTTTTCCTCAAAAACCTTAATTTCTTTTCAACTGAAGAAAGAAAGACATGAACATCTTGGATGACGTGTGTGTGAGTAAACTATCAGGAGATTTTAATTCGGAAGTGGACTAATCCTTTAAATATGAGAATGCAATATTCAGCTTAAAAGATGCTTGTAATTCGGTGAGTGACGTGTGTGTGTGTGTGTATCTTCTCTTAGAGAAAACTGAGATCTGCATGTATTTCATCAAAGGATTCTGCAAGCACGGTGGTAAGAGCCCCATAACTCTGTGCTCATGTGATTCCTAGAGTCGTGTGTATTGTGAACTGAACTGCACTCTTGTTTTCCAGACTCATGTTATAAGGAGCATTCCAGTTTGCCCTATAAATGGGAAGTTAAGGAAGGATCCGAATGGAAAGCACTTCCTGACAATGAGGTCATTGAGAAAGATTACTGTGATCCTAAAAGCATATACAGGTGGGTGATGAAAGCACATGAGGATGAAATCATTGAATTGCTAGGATGCTGAAAGTGGTTGCTATTCAATTGCTGAGGTGTTTGCATTGGTTTTAGTGTGTTGCTATGCATAATAATAAAGCTGTCTCTTCAGTCAGTGTATTAACTAATGTGTGGTTTGTCGAGTGTTTTGACTGTTTCTCTCTCTATCAAAGCTCTGGAATCAACCAAATTTATTTTGATACGATGACCCAAGGCCCTCACAGTGTGCGGCGTCTGTCCACAGTGTCGTCAGTGGTCCAGCCCACCTTCATTCTGACCACTGAGTGGCTTTGGTACTGGGAGGATGAGCATGGAATCTGGATCCCGTATGCAACAGCGGTTAGTGCCTGTTGTGTTGGCGTAATAAAACTGTATTTTTACTTGTTACTTGTAATGCTTTTCTTTACTTGTTCCATCACAAAAGTAATCTGATTACATAATGCATGTTACTTGTAATGCGTTACTTTACTCGTTACATCTCAAAAGTAATCTGATTACATAATGCATGTTACTTGTAATGCGTTACTTTATTCGTTACATCTCAAAAGTAATCTGATTACGTAATGCATGTTACTAGTAATGCGTTACTTTACTTGTTACATCTCAAAAGTAATCTGATTACGTAATGCATGTTACTTGTAATGCGTTACTTTACTCGTTACATCTCAAAAGTAATCTGATTACGTAATGCATGTTACTTGTAATGCGTTACTTTACTTGTTACATCACAAAAGTAATCTGATTACGTAATGCATGTTACTTGTAATGCGTTACTTTACTTGTTACATCACAAAAGTAATCTGATTACTTAATGCATGTTACTTGTAATGCGTTACTTTACTCGTTACATCATAAGTAACATGCATTTTGTAATCAGATTACTTATGATGTAATGAGTAAAGTAACGCATTACAAGTAATCTGATTATGTAATGCATGTTACTTGTAATGTGTTACTTTACTCGTTACATCACAAAAGTAATCTGATTATGTAATGCATGTTACTTGTAATGCGTTACTTTACTTGTTACATCACAAAAGTAATCTGATTACGTAATGCATGTTACTTGTAATGCGTTACTTTACTCGTTACATCTCAAAAGTAATCTGATTACGTAATGCACGTTACTTTTAATCTGTTACTTCTCTCAATATGATGTTCTATTTTCTTCATCAGGAGGGGGGTCACAGCTTGTCCTCCATCTCTAGTGCTGAACTTGAGCAGAAGTATCAGGCTGATAGCAGTGCCGTGGTGGAGTTCACAGCCGGATCACAGACCTACACCCTCAGCTTCCAGGGTAACCTAAAAAAAAATCACCTTTAGCATTCAGGGCCCAATGATACAGACGAGCAGTGTGAGTGTGTTGGAGAAAGTTACTTCTAAAAGTAATGCGTTACAATATTGCATTACTCCCTTAAAAAATGACATACTTAGTTACTATTTATATTAGCTACCGTACAACTCTTTTTTTTAACAAGTAATGTTTTAATTCAGTACTTTATAAAGTGTTAAAGCAAATTAAATTAAATTAAAACTAACATGCATTAAAACATTTTTTGAAGTGACTAAAATATTTGTGTAAATTTATAAAGTTGCAGCGATAAAGAAATCTGATTATGTAATGCATGTAACATCTAATGCGTTACTTTACTCGTTACTTCAAAAAAGTAATCTGATTACGTAATGCATGTTACTTGTAATGCATCACGTAATTTGTAACTTGTTCATTTGTCACCATGGTAACATTATCTGACTGGTAGTGGTCTTGAAGCTCTTCACGCAGCTCTATAAGACATTAAGGCTGAATACGATGACTGTCGTCTTAATGCCATCTTGACTGATCTTGCTCGTCAGATATGATCCAGGAAAACAAACGCTACTCAACCAAAAAACTCGTCAGACGTCGTCCCAAATTTGTGTCGGCAGCTGATGTGCGAACAATCAAGACAACGTAAGAAAGTGCTCCTGCGCTCAGACTCATTCTCTCTCAAAACCTTTCTAAAAAACGTGTGTGACAGAAACACTCTTCTCATCTGTTTCAGCAAAAGGACATTTAACAATTTAAAGGCTCTGCCGGAACACTGGGATAAAGCTCTGACTCCTGAAACCGGATACAAGGTGAGCGCAGATTTTCTGATTCCTTCACAATGACATTGATTTGTTCAACATGTGGATGTTATCTTGTGCAGAGTGTGTCGCTGCAGAGCACAGCAAGTGAATACATCAGAGTCAGCGAACTGTTCAATCGCACCATGAGAGGCTTCAGCATTCTGAAGATTGACCGGATCCAGAACAGAGCATTATGGGAAGTGTTTCAGTGGTAAGTCCACAAGACATGCACTAAGGGTACGTTTACACGACAACGATACGCTTAAAACTTTGAGTTTTCCACGTAAAGACGACATCATTGTCAAAACGATCTACATTCACACGGATCCGCGAAAACGACAAAAAACGCTGCATTCTGCTGCCAGGCCAGTAGATGGCGATGAAACACTATAGATTAAAAAAATTATAATAATATTTTTTTATTGAATGCCAGTCACATACAAATAATAAACATGACAATAAAAAAAATATTAAACTAATATCCACATTATTCCTGCATCCCATGATGCTTTGCGCGAATTATGGGTGTATAACTGTAAACAATCAGTGAAAGGCTCGCTCTATGAACGCAATATGTTAAAGTGTCACAATGAGATGACATTAATCTACTCACGCTTCAACCATCCAACATTAAAAGGAAATTTAAAATGTTTAAAAGCATCAAGAAGGCATTTCAACAGACCAAATAACCCCAAAAGTGCGTAATATATAGTAATATATCTGTATTATGTAACTTATGTTGCCGTAATCAAACATGTTCATTAACTTCAGCATTACGTGACACTATTTCAAAGTGATTTCCGTCATTTTGACAGATTATAAATTGCATTTACCTGTGAAAACAAACCTGGAAACAAAGAGACGTGAGGATTTGAGGAGAATGACCAGAGATTCTTCCAGTGAATTATTAATGGAGTATATCGTAAATTAAATCAGGAGAACAGACCACAGATGTGCAGAATATTGGCCTTTTTCATACTTTTACAGCATAAAAAAAGTTTTGTTGACCCTTTCAGGCAGAAGGACTTCATGAAGAAGAGCGCCCGAGGCCGAGACGTGTCCGAGAAGCAGCTGTTCCACGGCACCGACCGCAAGCACGTCGACGCCATCGGCCGGAACAACTTCGACTGGAGGATCTGCGGGACGCACGGGACAGCCTATGGGAAAGGTGGAGATAATCAACAACAATACAATAAGTTCTGTCATCGTTTACTCGCCCTCGTTCCAGGTCGGAGAACGTTCCCTGATGACAGAATTCTTCATCCTTCCCTCGCACTTTGTAACATTAAAATTAACCCTAAAATTATACTTTTTCTTTTTGTCCAGAAAGCTTATTTTATTTCATTTTAATAATATCTTTTCTATTTTTAAATGCAATTTTTTTCGGAGATTTTTTTCATTTTTTATTTTATTTACCTTTAAATTACTAGATTTGATCAATAAATAATAAATAAATAGTAATTTAAGCACATTCCTCACATTCTTTTAACTTAAATTCAAAATAACTCACAATTTCATGCATAACCCTTTTAATTCAGCTCTAAATATCTTACATTGTGTGTCTCTGTCGACCTCTTGTGGAAAAATAATAACATAACATGATATTTCACGACTCTGGCCCTTGTGTGGGGTTCACAACCCTATAACACCCGTGATGTTCTCGGTCAAAAATGACCGGACTATAAAAAATAGCTTATAAATCTCTCATTATACTATATTTATATTCGGTCGTTATATTCGCTATAGGCCGGTCACTTTTGACCGGGAACACCACAAGTGTGACAATGTGCCATTTTGTACAAAATAAAAGTTTTTCAAAACAAAATTCCTGGTGAAAAATTAAAGTAGACTAGTGTGATCAACAGTGCCAATTTTCTTCAGATTTTATTTAATATTTCCAAAATTATTCAAAAATAATGTTTTTTTTTTACTCAAAAAATTAGAAACCTACTGTCAAATAAATGAGGCCTACGATTATTCAGATGCAAATAGAAATATAAAAGCAGTCCTAATTAAGTTGACAAAAAGATTGAATCCATTATTGGGTGAAAATATAGCATAACAAGTGATTTATAAGCAATTTTTTGTAGTCCGGTCATTTTTGACCGAGAACACCACAAGTGTTAGCCTAGAAATCTAGACGCACCCTAGCGGCAGCAAAATGTATTTTGCAGCCAGGGCAGTCTAGCAACTCTCCATAGACTTTCGAGCTGCAAAAACCTAAATTGGGTCAGGCCAATCACGTCGCGTATAGAGTAGGCGGGGCGGGCTTAACGATGGTTCCCTGGCTGCTACTTGAAAACAAAGAATGACGGCTGCTGCTGGCGAACATCTTTCGAATCGGCTTTGGCAGTGACTCTGGAGGACTTGGAGTTAAGTTTTTCTTTGAGAAAAGAGCAAAGAACGGCACTTAAGTCATTCTTAAAAAAAGGAAGATGTGTTCGTAGTTTTGCCAGCCAGATATGGCAAAAGTTGAATCTATCACTAGCTCCGCTGTTGGGAAAACGCTCTGGTTGGTTGAAGCGCTGTCCTATTGCGTGCAGAGGGAATTTGAAAGACAGCCGTTTATCCCGCCCCTAGGATTGAGCCGTGTCTATGGTGAGTTTCCAGACCAAACATCTTGATGTAGGTCTGGTTTGCCAGGCTACACAAGTGTAACAAGGTGACAAAACCCCCCCTAAAAAATGAAGAAAATTGTCAAAAAACATTGCAGAAGTAGTTATAGCATTTGTGAACAAAGTCACTAAGTTTCAGTCCAAAGCGATAACATTAACTAGTATTTTCGGGAAAAAGAAAATCTTCCCCGGGTCAAAATGACCCGAACACCACATGAGGGCTAGATGTCCTTATAGCTCTATATGAGCTGTTCCGCTGGGTCCTAAAGTCAGTTCTTTCATCTGTCTTCACAGGGAGTTATTTTGCCAGAGATGCGAAGTACTCGCACAGCTACACGGAGGACTCGGGCACGCGCTCCATGTTCGTGTGTCGGGTCCTGGTGGGCGACTACACTAAAGGAGAGTCCGGTTATCTGCGGCCCCCATCTAAAGACGGCGGAGACACGGTGTTCTACGACAGCTGTGTGAACGACCTCTACGACCCCTCTATATTCGTGGTGTTCGAGAAGCACCAGATCTACCCCGAGTATCTGATCGAGTACACAGACTCGAGTGAGCATGTGATCACGAGACCCACGGTGAGGGTGAGGTCACATGTTCCCTCGTACAGCAGCGCTAACTCCAGCGTTAGGTTCACTCCATCGCACGCTGCGTCTTCCTCTCTCGCCTCCTCCTCTTCCTCAAATGATTATGCCTCCTCTTATGTACATGTGTCTCCCTTCTCCTCTTCCTCTTCCTCACATGCTTCTCCCTCTTCCTCCTCTTATGTACATGTCTCTCCCTTCTCCTCTCCCTCTTCCTCCTCACGTGCTTCTCCCTCTTCTGGATATATTTCTTCCTTCTCCTCTCCCTCTTCCTCTTCCTCCTCTTCCTCACGTGCTTCTCACGTTCAGACTTCAGCTTCGGCTTCGGCTTCTCCAAAGTCTCCAAAGTCAGAATGCATCATTTGCTGATCCACCATGTGATCACTTCTGAGGCTTTAGAGGAAGCCGGTAAAAGGTTAATGATGATAATCAAGTTATAAATGTTACACATTAATTGAAAATGGCAGAAGAAGAAGAAGAAGAAGAGATGTTCTGGGGTCGGATTCACGAATATCTTCTTTTGGTAAATATCGAGAAGTTTGTAAGAATGTTCCTCAGTACAATTCTTGAAAAATTCTTTAAAAGTCCCCAAATATTAAAGTTTTTGGGAATATGAAATATTCTTGTCTTTTTTCTTAATTTAGAGAATAAGAAGAAATTGTCATTTAATGAGAGTTTCATAGTTGATAAGAGTGTTTAGTGAATCCGGCCCCTGGTGTCTCGTACTCTCAGGATAGAGTCGTGGTCGTGGTAATCTTTTCTTAGTTTGATACCCACACTTATCGTACATTTATATAAAACAAATGAGTTTGCGATTTCAGGCACTTTATGAAATATGACTTCATCAAACTCTGCCCTCTAGTGGTGTGAAACAAACATGACATATAAAAAAAGAAAGAAAAAGCTTTGGTTCTGTGCTCCGGTTGTTGATTGGATGTTGAGATGTGGGCGTGGCTCTGCAGGGGGCGGGGTTTACGAACACTAAATGATTGGAGAATCTCACGTTGAAGAGTGAAGACTCTGGTTTCATTGGAGGATCCAGTTAGATATCGCTTTATCAAAAAATAAAATAAACATGTACATTGAAAACTGATTCACTGTAAGATCTATAACATGCACTTATAAAACATATAGGGTGACTTTTCATGTCATGCTGTCTTGAATGGAAATGTATAATTTGTCTTGATTTTACTCGGATCTTTGTAATAATCTCAATATTTGAGATAATTGTCACAATAAAGCTTTCCAGTACACAACTTTACAGTGGTTTATTTCTTCATATTGCATGTATGCTCCGCACATTGGAACAGTTTTTATATGCTATATATATATATTTGCATGTGCTCATAATTTTCTCAGCATGATTTTGCATGTTTCGTTGCATTATCACAAATAAAACAATTGACTAAAAGCATAACTACACACTATTCTTACATCTTATATTTGGATGAAGGGTGAAGATGAAGATCCCTCCGGCTGGTCAACACGTTTGGCCACTACTGTACACTACTGTACGGCAGTTCACTGATCACCTGATCTGCAAAACATGCGGCAATTGTGGGGGGGGGGAGGGGGGTTGTATTTATCTTTTAATTACTAGATTTGATCAATAAATAATAAATAAATCAATAGTAATTTAAGCACATTCCTCACATTCTTTCAACTTTAAATTCATAATAACTCACAATTTCGTGCATAACCCTTTTAATTCAGCTCTAAATATCTTACATTGTGTGTCTCTGTCGACCTCTTGTGGAGAAATACTAATATAACATGAGATTTAATAAGAATGAAATTAAGAGTATTGTTAAGAAAAGGTTGAAGGAAAGGTGGCAAAAACAATGGGATGAGGAGAAGAAAGATCGATGCTTTTATAGAATTCAAAGGAACGTGGGAGAAGGATGAGGAATGCAGGAAAAACAGGAGAGATGAGATAATAATATCGGAACATTGTGCTACTGTCAGGAATACGAGCCTGAAAGAGGGATTCTAATGCTAAATATGTAGCAAACATAAAAATGCAAATTATACAAGGAAATATTTGACAAAATAACTCGGGGAAATTAATTTTATAGTTTTATTTTTTAGTATCGGTATTTTACACTTAAAGCCCTGTTTTCAGATCGTTTCTGATGAAATACAATGGTTAAGATTGAACTTTGGACAAATGCTGCTGTCCCGAGAATTTTAGGTTTTTGTGTTAGCACCCCCCCCCCCTCATTGTATTTCATCAGAAACTATCTGAAAACAGGGCTTTAAGTGTAAAATACCGAACTTGTCCTTTAATGTTTCTACAGTGGCCCTGAACGGACAAACGTGTTTCGTCACTATGTTGTTCTTCGTGTAAAGAAGCTTCAGCTAAAGTCATCGAATAAAACACTGACACAATGATGAACAAATGACAATAATATTCGCAATAACACATCATTTTACTGAATAACAAAGTAAACATCATAATTGATCTTTGTAAAGAAACCTCATTGTTTAACTGGCTACTCTCTGCTGTCTCAGACGACGACATCACTTCCTGTCGGCCACCGTAACTTCTGTTGGGTGTAATTCACAACCTCACCACTAGATGCCGCTAAAAAAAAATCACACACTGCCCCTTTAAGAGCATTCCTGGCATACTGGTGTTGTGAGTTTCTGCTCGTGAGTTTCGTTTCCTGGGAGAGAGTTAACCCATCAGGCGCTGATCTGGAGTCAGTGTTCAGCGAGAAACTCAACTCTCTGACGCGTATATAAACTCAGTAACCATGGCGGAGGACACGATCCTGCAGGTTGTGTGTGGGAATCACGGAGCGATGGATTACGAGCGACTCCTGGACATCTCGTTCGGCCTGACAGAAATATCTCCTCAGAATTCCCTGGATAAAATCCTGCGGGAAAGCGGCGCGTTCACCGTCATACAGCGGGACGAGATTAAAGAGGTGTTCGCCCAAGCTAACGTCAAACTGTGTCGAAGGAGAGAGTGTGACGAGCTGTCCTGTGGAGACCTTCACATGTGCAAATATGAGCTGATGACGGGGCGCTGTACCAGGTGTGTGGAGCCCGGGGCAAGTTGTCACAGCACTTAAAAATCTAATTTAGTGGATAACAAACATATGATGAAGAAAGAAAGATGACCAAACACACTTTACAATCAGAACAACAATCCACTAAACCATCAGCGAAACTCCAGCTGATTCAGTTCAAACACTCTTCATACATTCAGTCACGAGAAAAGATATAAACACGTGATCTGATGAATATGGAAGCACTTTTTTTTCCACATGTCATGAAAAAAATGTCATACTAATCAGAAATCTGACATAACAAGTATAATTTATCTCATAGTCATAATTATTGAAACTATGCGATAAAAACTTGAAATTATGACATATTAAGTTATAATTAAGAGATAAAAAGTCATAAATATGAGATTCAAAAGTTGAAACGATGCGAAATTATGACATAAGTTATAATTATGAGATAAAAAGTTGAAACTGCGATTAAAAACTTGAAATTATGACATACTAAGTTATAATTATGAGATAAAAAGTCATAATTATGAGATAAAAACTTGAAACTATGCGATAAAAACTTGAAATTATGACATACTAAGTGTTTATTAAGAGATAAAAAGTCATAAATATGAGATTAAAAACTTGAAACAATGCGAAATTATGACATGATTTATAATTGAGATAAAAAGTCATAATTATTAGATAAAAAGTTGAAATTGCAATTAAAAACTTGAAATTATGACATACTAAGTTATAATTATGAGATAAAAAGTCATAATTATGAGATTAAAAACTTGAAACGATGTGAAATTATGACATGAGTTATAATTGAGATAAAAAGTCATAATTACTAGATAAAAAGTTGAAACTATGCGATTAAAAACTTGAAATTATGACATACTAATTTATAATTATGAGATAAAAACTTGAAATTAATACATACGGTTTAACGGATCTATTTAACGGATCTTCTATCGCCCTATAATCCATCGCGCTCTTTAAGATCACTAAATTCAAGGCTTTTGGTCATACCTAGGATATCCAGAACCACCAAAGGAGGGAGAGCATTTTCACATTTGGCTCCAAAACTCTGGAATAGTCTTCCTGATACTGTTCGTTGCTCAGACTCGCTCTCCCAGTTTAAAACTAGATTAAAGTCGCATCTCTTCAGCCAGGCATTCATATAATCCTACAGTTCAAACTACAATCCGGCCTCTAGCTCATAAATGCCAGAGGAGAACTGGCCCCCGACTGAGCCTGGGTTCTCCCAAGGTTTTTTATTTCTCCATTAGGTCACCTGATGGAGTTTTAGGACACCATTAGGTCACTTGAGAAATGTATTTCAATTAATCATAAAATGGCCCTGATATGTCACTAGACATTAAGAAATCATGTTCATTTCAAATACTTATATCACTGACAACAGTAGTCCAGGATATTGTCATTTAAAAGTGAAGTTGCAGCCCTCAACTGATGTTGATGATGTCATGTTGTGTTTTGGCCTGAAGCTCCACCCTCCGGCTATCTACCAATCACGAGGTCAGTAGTGTTTCGGCATCCGGGTTGCCAGCTCTGCTCTAGTTGCCACAGCTACGTAGCAGCCTACGTTCCTGCTGGATCCTGCAGCCTATCTGGCAACCTGGAGTCAGGGGGGAGGGGGAGGGGATACATCGCTCTACAGTAATTTGAAAGTGATTGCAGTACCAGTTTTGGCCACAATCTTACATACGGCTCCTTTAAAAATGGAAAAGTTTTTCCTTTGTGTTTTTGAAAAGTTTAGCATACAGACGACAACGTTGTCTACTCTAAACGATCCCGTTCACATTAAAAACGCTGTATTTTTCTGCCAGGCCAGTAGATGGCGACGTCACGTCTCCGTTCTCACACATTTGCGTTTATGTAGTTTACACGGAGACGATATCGGTATAATATTCAAAAACTTTTAAAGTAAAGTAAAACCCGTTTTCAGAAGTTTGCGTTTCCAGGCCCTCCGAAACGCCGTCATGAACGGGCAGAAGCGAATAAAATGTTTTACTTATTTAGTTGAGGACTGTGTCATGTAAACGGCCCCTAACTGAGATAACTGATGTTGACATATCAAGTGATAACATGCTTAATTACTTAGTAATAATTATGATGTTAAAAAGTTGTCTTCATGTCATAATTGTAACTTTTTATGTTATAATTATGACTTAAAATGTCATATTATTCACTGTTTATTATGATTTGTTTTAATGTCATAATTAAGCTTTACTAAAGTGTGATTTTATTTTTTTCTTGGTGGAAATAAGCTTCCACATATTATGTCATAATTATGATTTACCAAAGTATGATTGATGATGATCAAGTCTGATTTCTTACCGAGTAAAGTGACGCATTACAAGTAACGTGCATTACGTAATGTTTTTCTTTTGTGTTGGAAATGAGTTTCCACAGATGAAGGCCGTTCAGACAGGACTTTATGTGTGTGTGTGTGTGTGTGTGTGTGTGTGTGTGTGTGTGTGTGTGTGTGTGTGTTTAAGGCACGGCTGCAGTTTTGGACACCAGCAGCTGCGATCCGAGCACAACATGAGGATCCTGGGAGCGCATCACATGACCCGTCTGAGCCGAGAGCATCTGCGTGTGTTATTACTGCAGTCTGACAGCGGGCTCCTGCCTCCCGTGAGCCACTGATCACATGATCACATACCTTCAGAGTCACAGCGTAGCGCTGGGCAAAACATTTTTTTTTCTTCGATTAATCGTGTTTTAAAATGTGGTCGATTCAACATCGATTCTCAAACGCCACAAATATTTTTCCCATATTTATCTATCAATCACCCAAAAGCCATTATTAGTTTTCCTCCACTGTCCATAGGCTTGCAGCTTTGCATGCTGGGAGATTTTATGTGTGTTTTATCTTATCAAATAGTTGTAAACTACTGTTCATTGTTCTTTTTTATAAATATAGGATTTGTATTAAATATTCATTGAATCGAACTGGAACATCTGAATCGAGACCCATTTTACCTAACGCCCTATTTTACTGTCATGAGTGAATCACGTCTTCTTCATCACAGGTGTGTGCGATGTTCAACCGAGGCCGAGGGCCGGACGGGCTGTGTCCCGACAGAGAGAAGTGCACTCGACTGCACGTGTGTGAGGACTTCATCCGGGGACGCTGTGGCCACACGGACTGCACCCGCACCCATGACTTCCACGAGCCTCGCGTGAGAAGAGTCCTGTTCTCCAGAGGAGTGTCTCATCAGCTGATGGACAACCTTCCCTTCATCTACCGTAACATCCTCGCCCTGAAGACTCGAGAGGAGCGCGGGAACACGACGGAGAGCGCCCGGACTCGCAGGATCAGGCCGGAGACTAACACAGGTGTGCTGGGGAGCAGTGTTGTGTGGAGTTACATAATCAGATTACTTTTTCAAGTAACTAGTAAAGTAACACAAGTTTCTTTGTTTTCCCATTTATTGACTGACAGCTGTCCTGTCCTCATGTTGAGAGAAACCGAGGCTATAACTAGCTAGTTCAATAAATGCTAACTTATTAATTTGCTAACATGTTCACAATAGCATTTGTTGTGTGAGTGCAGCAATATAATGCTTTAGACATACTTACTCTCAGACCAAGATGGTAACTCTCTTAAAACCAACATTAACAGAAATTCTTCTAAATTAGCATAACAAAACATTAATCACTACTAAATCTCTCACTTAACATTAATCTTGCACAAAAAACAACAACATTATATTACACTTAATTTTAGCATTTACTCTCCCTTTCGAGTGCTAAGGGCAAAGCATGCTGGGAAATAGAAATCCCAGCCCAGTTTCAGTTAAACTTAAGTTCGTCTAAATTAAAAGTTAAATTTTCATAAAACTCAAAACAATGAAACAGTTCAGTTTACTTAAAATATATCAGTTCTATGAACTTGAAAGACAAAGAAAGTGCTAAATACTCATAAAAGTTCATTTGACTTAACTAATTAGTTTAATTTAAGTTTGTCCTACTCAAACCAATTCATTATTTTGAGTGTTCAGGTTTATTAGTAAAGCAACGAGAATATTTGCCTCATATTCTGATTTTATCTGCAGAGAACGAGATCTGCCTGTCCTTTCTCGTCAGAGGCTTCTGCAGAGACGGTACGTGTGTGTGATAATGTCTCGGGGTGGTTGCTAGGGTGTTGCTATGTGGTTGCTAGGGTGTTTCTATGTGGCAGCTCTACAGAGAACAATAGTGTCATTCAACTCAATTGTGTTTTGTATTTATTCAGTTTAGTTGTGACAAACAGAATGGACAATCAAGTTCAACTCGACTCCACTTCAATAGAGTGTCAATGTTGCAAAGTGCATCAATTATGAAACAAATTCAGATCTAAAATAACAAGTGTCATTATTTAGATCAGTTCAGTTCAAATGTTCTCATCCGATAGTGCTTTGAAATCAATTATATTATGGAATATTGTTGTCTTATGTTGACATAACCAAAACACTTGATGAACTGCATTCACCTTGTTTTTTTAATTCCAGTCATATTTTAACACCACATTGTTCATTACAAATACATATACACACATGCAAGTCACAGTGTGAACAGAAATAAGGCACTTTGCCTGTTATTGCTTTGTGCATCTTTTATTGTTGGGTTGTTATTGAAACACACTGCATTAGTAGATCAGTGAGATTCAGATATCAGCGTTTCTGTCTGCAGATGAATGCAGCAAAACACACTTTAAAATGCCCTATAAGTGGGAGGTGAAGGTGGGCCGAACATGGCACGACTTACCCAACAGTCAACAGATTGAGCGTGATTACTGTGACCCGTACAACATTCACAGGTGTGTATGCGTGATGGTTCAGAAAATCATGTCGTTCACTTTCGAAACACGAGTGTTATATAACTTATATATTACATATTTGTAATGCAACCTCCATGTCTATGGAAAAACTGAATGAATAATATGTGTTACGTCTTTCTGCTCCTGGACAGTTCTGGAAACGAGCCCATTTGTTTTGAGGAAATGACTCTGGGTTTGGACGAGGTCCGGCGTCTCTCTACAAAATCCTCTGCGCTTCTTCCCGACGTCATGCCCCTCACCACCTCCTGGATCTGGTACTGGAAAGACGAGTACAACCGCTGGATTCAGTACGCATCAATAGTATGTTTGATCAACTGCATTCGTCTGCTTAAAGTGTTAATGAGCAAATCGTTTCTGGTGATCAGTGTTGGGGGTAATGCATAACGAGTAAAGTAAACCATTACAAGTAACGTGCATTACATAATCAGATTACTTCTGTGATGTATCAAGTAAAGTAAACCATTACAAGTAACGTGCATTACAAGTAATGTACATTACGTAATCAGGTTACTTTTGTGATGTAACAAGTAACGCATTACAAGTAAAGTGCATTACGTAATCAGATTACTTCTGTGATGTAACAAGTAAAGTAACGCATTACAAGTAAAGTACATTATGTAATCAGATTACTTCTGTGATGTAACAAGTAAAGTAATGCATTACAAGTAAAGTGCATTATGTAATCAGATTACTACTGTGATGTAACAAGTAAAGTAACGCATTACAAGTAACGTGCATTATGTAATCAGATTACTTATGTGATGTAACAAGTAACGCATTACAAGTAACGTGCATTATGTAATCAGATTACTTCTGTGATGTAACAAGTAACGCATTACAAGTAACGTGCATTACGTAATCAGGTTACTTCTGTGATGTAACAAGTAACACATTACAAGTAAAGTGCATTACGTAATCAGATTACTTCTGTGATGTAACAAGTAAAGTAACACATTACAAGTAAAGTGCATTACGTAATCCGATTACTTCTGTGATGTAACAAGTAAAGTAACGCATTACAAGTAAAGTGCATTACGTAATCCGATTACTTCTGTGATGTAACAAGTAACGCATTACATGTAACATGCATTACGTAATCAGGTTACTTCTGTGATTTAACAAGTAAAGTAACGCATTACAAGTAACATGCATTATGTAATCAGATCAACCCAGATTTTTGATGTAACCAATTACTTTATAAATTTACACATTATTTGAGTTACCTTTTTTTTTAAAGTAATGCAAGTTACTTTTCAGTTTAAATAATTTGCTTAATACAGTAATGATATTTTTCTCAGTAAAGAAACACCTGCAAGGTCTGGAAGAGAGCGTAATGCATTACTTTCCGTAAAAAGTAACTATATAATTAGTTTTTTAGGAAGTAATGCAATATTGTAACATAATAGTTTTAAAAGCAACCTACCCCATCACTGCTGCTGATAAACATGTTTCTTTTCCTCAGGCAGAGATGCACCGACTGTCTTCAGTCAGCAGTGAGACGCTGGAGCAGAGATATCAGGAGTATTTACAGCTGAATCAGGAGGATTCTGGGATCAAGTTCACAGCGGGAAACCGTTTCTATGAGCTCAGTCTCACAGGTTTGTTGTTGTAAGCCAGTGTTCTGTGCGGGTTTCAGATTTGGACGTAACACTTTACAATAAGGTTCATTAGTTAACATTAGTTTACATTTACATTTACATTTATTCATTTAGCTGACGCTTTTTATCCAAAGCGACTTACAATTGCTATATATGTCAGAGGTCGCACGCCTCTGGAGCAACTAGGGGTTAAGTGTCTTGCTCAGGGACACATTGGTGTCTCACAGTGGATTCGAACCCGGGTCTCTCACACCAAAGGCATGTGTCTTATCCATTGCGCCACCACCACCACCTTAGTTAATGTATTAACTAACCAGTCTAACAATGAGCAATACATTTGTTACAGTATTTAGTCATCTTTGTTAATGTTAGTTAATAAAAATCCAGCTGTTCATTGTTTGTTCATGTTAGTTCACAGTGCATAAACTAATGTTAACAAATGCAACCTTTGATTTTAATAACGATTAGTAAATGTTGAAATTAATATTAACTAAGATTAATAAATGCTGAAGAAGTATTGTTCATTCTTAGTTCATGTTAACTAAGGTAGTTAACTAATTAACCTTATTGTAAAGTGTTACCATTTGAACATCACTGATAATCTTGTTCACAGACATGAAACAACGAAATGAAGCTAGCGGCACAGAGAGACCCGTCAGGCGACGGCCCGCGTTTGTTTCATCGGTCGACGTCCAGAAGGCTAAAGCGAGGTGACGGCGCTCACAAGTGTCCTGTGCGTTGATGTTATGCTTCTGACTGTTGTCTTGTGTTATTATGTGTGATCTTTGTTTTCCAGAGGTTGCAGTGCCAGCAAGACTCAATTTTCTAAAGGTGTTCCTGGATTTTGGGACCATACTGCGATTCCTAAATCTGGATTTCAGGTTCAGTTTTTGTCAAGTCAAGTCACCTTCATTTATATAGCGCATTTACCAATACAGATTGTTTCAAAGTAGCTTTACAGTGATAATAGGAAATTACAGTCATAGAGATTGTTTAGGCTTTACAGCAGATCTAGAATAAAGTTATTGTCCAGATAAAGTTAGTTTTGATTGATTCACTTCCGTTGCAAAGATCATTAGTTATTAACTTAGGGGCCGCTAACACGACACCGTTTTAACTGAAAATAGAAAACTTATAATGTGTTCTGGCCGTTCATTTGCACAACAACAGTGTTTGGAGCTCGAGAACACAAACTTTGAAACAGGTTCCAAAGTGCAAGTTTTTGTGACGATCCAATCATTTCATCATCATCGCTGCTCTCTAATAAAACAGATCTCTTGTTTATTTGCAGAGAGTCCGTCTCCCGCCGTCTCACAGAGATTACGTGAGAGTCCAGAAGCGCTTCAATGAAACTCTGAGGGGTTTTACTGTCCGACAGATCGAGCGTGTGCAAAACAGGGAACTCTGGGAAAACTTCATGACGTGGGTATCAGTTCAGGCCTGTTGAGAGGAACTGATTATCTTCTTTAGCACAAATCTTTAATCCAAGTTTTATTTGCATAAACATACTTTTTCTGCAGGAAAAAAGAACAAATGAAAATTGCAAACAATGAGAAATACCGTGAGTGGCTTTTATTCCACGGCACAAGATCCTCTCTTGTCGATGGTGTGTGTCACAGAAACTGTGACTTTCAGGAAGTTGATGCAGCAGCTTATGGAAAGGGTATGTTTTATCAGCTAACTAAAACATGTTCTAAGAACGTTTTGCTAACATATGAGAACAGTATTTCTGAATGTTCCCTGAACGTCCAGTTTTTTTAAATTAGATTACTTTTGTGATGTAACAAGTAAAGTAACGCATTACAAGTAAAGTATCGCGTAACACGTAACAAGTAAAGTAACGCGTAACAAATAAAGTAATGTGCATTACATAATCAGATTACTTCTGTGATGTAACAAGTCAAGTAACGCGTAACAAGTCAAGTAACGCGTAACAAGTCAAGTAACGCGTAACAAGTCAAGTAACGAGTAACAAGTCAAGTAACGAGTAACAAGTCAAGTAACGAGTAACAAGTAAAGTAACGTGCATTACATAATCAGATTACTTTTTGATGTAACAAGTAACGCGTAACAAGTAAAGTAACGTGCATTACATAATCAGATTACTTTTTGATGTAACAAGTAACGCGTAACAAGTAAAGTAACGTGCATTACATAATCAGATTACTTTTTTGATGTAACACGTAACAAGTAACAAGTAACGTGCATTACGTAATCAGATTACTTCTTTGATGTAACAAGTAAAGTAACGTGCATTACATAATCAGATTACTTTTTTGATGTAACACGTAACAAGTAACGTGCATTACGTAATCAGATTACTTCTTTGATGTAACAAGTAAAGTAACGAGTAACCCATTACAAACTGAAAAGTTTTAAAAAGCAAATTTGCTTGTAAATTCTAATCTCCCCCCTTATTTGTCAGGGATTTATTTCTCAAAGGACGCCAGGTACTGGGACGAGCGGACTGACGGGTTTGCAGTGAGGCGTGTGTTCGCGTGCAGGGTGTTGGTCGGGTACTACACCAGAGGAGCGGCTCGTTTTCACCAACCTCCGGCCAAACGCGCTGAAGGAAGTCTGTACGACAGCTGTGTCGATGATCCACGTGACCCCTCTATCTTTGTGGTGTTTGACAGGTCTCAGATCTACCCAGAGTTTCTTATTACGTACGAGGAGGAGAATAGGATTTTTGATGTGGTGTGGTCGGGTTTTGACACGTTTGACGTCTCTCTAGCGGCGGGGATCGCTCAGGAGAACACTAAAGAAACAAAGCAAACCTCGAAAGCCACAGAACCAGAGCAAACCTCAGTCATCATCGACTCTGGATCGGCCAGCTCACTCAAGGGTCCGAATTCAGAACACACTTCATTCTCCGGAGGAACAGACTCTCAAATTACGGTCTTAAGTTCAACGTTAGACGCAACTGTCGGTGTCACCACAGTTCCAGCACTTCCTGTCTCAGCTGAACGTGCCTTCACTGCACTTCCTGTCTCAGCTGAACACGCCTCCACTGCACTTCCTGTCTCAGCTGAACGCGCCTCCACTTCACTTCCTGTCTCAGCTGAACACGCCTCCACTGCACTTCCTGTCTCAGCTGAACGCGCCTTCACTGCACTTCCTGTCTCAGCTGAACACGCCTCCACTGCACTTCCTGTCTCAGCTGAACGTGCCTTCACTGCACTTCCTGTCTCAGCTGAACACGCCTCCACTGCACTTCCTGTCTCAGCTGAACGCGCCTCCACTTCACTTCCTGTTTTAGCTGAACGTGCCTCCACTGCACTTCCTGTTTTAGCTGAACATGCCTCCACTGCACTTCCTGTCTCAGCTGAACGCGCCTCCATTGCACTTCCTGTCTCAAATGAATGCACCTCCATTGCATTTCCTGTCTCAGATAAACGCCTCTTTACTGCACTTCCTGTCTCAGATAAACGCCTCTTTACTGCACTTCCTGTCTCAGCTGAAAGCGCCTCCCCTGCACTTCCTGTCTCTGCTGCACTTACTGTCTTAAATGAATGCACCTCTATTGCACTTCCTGTCTCAGATAAACGCCTCTTTACTGCACTTCCTGTCTCAGCTGAAAGCGCCTCCACTGCACTTCCTGTCTCAGCTGCACTTCCTGTCTCAGATGCTCCTAGAACGCCTCTCCATCCAGCTCTGACGGCTCAGAGAGCTGAGAGTTCACTGTGTCATCAGATGAGTGTCATAGATGAGTCCAGTCTGTCCATGGGATCCCAGAGCACAGTGAAGTATTCCGTGAAGAACATGCCATCTCTTCCAGCGGGAGTGAACAGAACCGCTCAGAGTTGGTCTCGCTCCAGCGAATCCGTGTCGAGCTCCTCAACGCTCTCCTCTCATCACAGCCGCCTCCTTCCACACGATCACACAGGAAGCTCTTCATCAGGGACAAACACACACAATCCTCAAGCGCAGAAGAAGAAATGTGTTGTGATGTGATCTGTAATCACAATATGCATCAAGTTGCATTAGCACGGCTAATATTTGTGTTTCGACTGTTCATTAAAACATTATCAGTCGAGTTTGAAAATTTAAGTTATTCAAATGTTTAAGGATATCAGGATGTGACTTTTTTGCATCGGGACAATACTACGTTTATTGACATGTTAAATATTAACCTGTACACTATCACAGATGTACTGTTTGTACTTGTTTTGTTTATAAAAGCACTTCCTGTGTTATCCAGCATCATTTAGTCTCACATAATCAACATTTGGCACAGAATGCGTTTATGTTTTCAACAGGTGCTGCTTTTCTGCTTTTGATCAATGTCTGATTTATGTGTGAAATCTGATGCA
>NC_138728.1:649782-679782 GCF_965113295.1 Leuciscus leuciscus
TGTATATGATTTGAAGTAAGCCGGGGTGGGGTGGTTTGGTTATGTCCTTTTCTTTTCTTGTTTTCTGTTATCTGTTTAAAATCTAAATTGTAAAAGTTGTCTATTTCATGTAACTCGATTCAGTTTTCAATAAAAATATGTAAAAAAATAAATAAAAAATCTTATGACGGAATGGAAATTCCGAAAAAATCATGAAAAGTAATAATACAATACACGAGAATTAATAAAAAGATTTACAATTCATGGAACATAATAATACAATCAGAAAAGGTCATGGGAATCAATACAAATTTAAAAACAAATCATGAAAATTAATTAAATTAAAAGATCATAGAATTTAATCAAATCTGAAAATGCCATAGAAAGTAATAACATTTTTTATAATTATGGAAATTAATCAAATTCAATAAATCATAGAAATTAATTAAATCTGGTTTTTTTTAAAGAATCATGGAAATAAAAAAACTAATTTTAAATCATAGAAATTAATCAAATTAAAAAAGAAATCATGGAAATGAATAAAATCTGAAAAAGTCATCGAAATGAATAAAGAAAAACATTCAAATTAAAAATAGAATCTCTACAGAAAATATAAAAAATTTCTAGTTATGCGAAGCTCTGACATTTTTTATTGAGTTGAAACAGCTGAGAAATTGCCTTTTGTGAGTTAAAATAATTTTAAAAACTCTATTCCGTGATAACAAACAAGTGGAAAGTCATATAAATACATTATTGAACCCTGAAGAACATGCCTATTATGAATACATGAATTATGTAAGAATTTGAATAGAATCTATATTTGTAAAGCGGTTCTGTGGGAGCAGCCGAAGCACTGACTGTGTTTCACCACTAGAGGGAGTGAGAGTCCATCACAGACCAGCAGGTGGCGCTAGACACACACACACACACACACACACACACACTTCTCTTCATGCAATCAGAGCCGGCCTGTGAGTTAATGTGAGGCGTCATATAGAGATACACTGAGTCAGATGCTGATGTCTGGGAAACTCATCGTCCCTGACACTCTCATGAAGATCTGTGTGTGTGTGTGTGTGTGTGTGTGTGTGTGTGTGTGTGTGTGTGTGTGTGTGGGCATTCCTGAGTGCAGTCAGAGAGAGTCTGGGAGACTCGGACTCGTTCCCAGCGCTGATGATCGGAGTGAGGACACAAACACAGCTTCTGTCACAGCGCCTGTCTCAAAAGGGAATTCAATGAATAATATTATAACAAAAATACATAAAATTATACTAAAATAAATAATAGCAAAATAACTCTGATACTAATAAATAATTGATAAATAAATAATAATAACAAAATAAATGTATAATAAATAAAATATAAGGAATAATATAGATATATATAATATAGATAATATAGATAACGAAAATGTAAGTAGAATAAAGAATAATTATTAATAATAATACATAAATAATAATTATTTATAAATTGAATTTAATGAATATTATAATCATAAAAACTACACTAAAATAAATAATAGCAAAATTGAATATAATTAATAATAATATTATAACAAAATAACAAAAATACTTTAATAAAATAAATTCAATTAATAATACAATCTAAAAAGTCATGGAAATGAATAAAATCTAATAAAATAAATTAAAACATATTTATCAATAAAATATAATAATAATAACAAAATAAAATAAATATTTAAAATAATTAAAATAACAATAAATAATAAATATAAAATAATATTTTAATAATAAATTATAAAGATAATATTAAAATAATGACATTATAATGAATAATAAATATAAAATTATAATAACATCAATAAATAATAACTTACAAATTAAATTAATAATAATAATATTAATAATAAAAAACAAAATGTACAAATAAAATAATTTAAATAATAATAAATATACATATAAAATAATAATTAAATAAATTGTCATTTATTAATAGAATATAATAAATAATAATAACATCAATAAATAATGATTTATAAATACAATACTATTAAAAATAATACTAACTCTATGAGGATTAACTGTAATGCTGTGCGTCGAGGTCAGAGTCCGTGAAGTGGCTCTACGTTACTGAAGCGTGTGCTCGTTCAGTGATGCGTGAGGAAGCAGAGCCGGAGATCGGCTCGAGATCGCCGGTGTTTCAGTGTTTACTGTGACATTACTCATGTTTTCCAGGGCGAAGTACTTCAGGGGAAGGAAGCTGAACGGAGAGTACGAGATCCGTGTGGAGCAGGTGAGCCCAATGAACAAAACCAGCTCCAGATGTTCATGTGACACACCCATAACATCTGCACCGCACATCTGTGAACCGTTGTTGTGCTTCGACTACTGTTCACCAACACACACCCTGTCTGCATCTCACACACACGACCCCGACGGTTATAGGACCGGAAGGCCTCTGGAAGCCCCTTACATTTAAATATATTGACGTAATCAAAGTGTGTGATCATAAGCGCTGTCTCAGAACGAGCCGTTCGCACATTCTGTACAGTGATGTCACTTTTGCACAAGCCCCGCCCACAACTGTTGACGGACACTGCTGGATTAGCATAGCCCCGCCCCTGAGTGAGCTGTACAAACACTATGGAAGTAAAATAATGGCAAATGTTTGTGAAACAAAAAAGCTTGTTGAATTGCACTAATTGAAAAAAAATCTGCATTTTTATGGGCTGAAATTCAACATGGTCGTATATTTAAGCTGTGAATATTTCAATTCAAAACATTTCACACACATTTTCATCATTAAAAATTCAATAATCCATTAACAACCTATAATATTTGACAGGCCATTTTCGGTCCATTTCATTTCGCTTTACAGAATCGCTTCCACAAATTCAGTGGTTCAAATTCGACAGATTTCAGATTCCAGGATTTGACATCCGGGAAGCGCAGGAACATCAGTAGATCACCGATTCATAATCTCTATCTGCTGTTAGTCAACTTTGTAATTGCGACCGCTGACATTTCAGTGCGTGAGATTGTCCTGTTTGTTTGTTGCATGAGCTCTTGAAGCAGGAGCTGCTAAACTAAACACTCTGAGGACATCAGAGACTTCTTTTAAATCTTGTGAAAAGGGGCATAATGGGTTCCCTTTAGCTCCGCAGCTTCAGATGTAAACAGAGCTTGAGTTCAGGCGAGTTTATCTCCAGATAAGGCTGAGGTTTATCAGCTGCTCCACAACAGAAGCTCTGTGCTCCTCCAGGCCGGCGTTCACAGTCCTGTGATGTTCTCCGACATCTGCTCGTCCTCGGCTGAGCTCCGGCACATCTGGATCCAGTCTGACGCTCCAGATGTTTGTCCTCGTGGCCCTTCTCTTCAAACGTTATTCGTGTTCTTCATGACTTCAGAGTAGAGTTATTATCGTAAAACAATTATTTTTATTTTTTATCGTATAAGTAAAACTCAATCCATACAAAATATTTTCATTACTTGACATAGAAACTAAAATAACTTGTTTATCTGGCTGTTTTTCTGTGCTGAGTATGTCTCATTTCACCACTGAGACTCTGTTTGTACAGATATTATGATTATTTTGTCCTGTGTGTGTGTGTGTGTGTGTGTGTGTGTGTGTGTGTGTGTGTGTGTGTGTGTGTGTGTGTGTGAGCTCTGGTCATGTGATCGGGTGAAAGGCACCTTGCATTCTTCACCCTAATGACACCCATTAGCTTCGGCTCCAAAAATACCTGCCAGGATTCCAGATGGATCATGACGCCAGCGCAGACTTGGAAAGCACTGTGGACTGTGTGTGTGTGTGTGTGTGTGTGTGTGTGTGTGTGTGTGTGTGAGAGAGAGAGAGAGAGAGAGAGAGAGAGAGAGAGAGAGAGAGAGAATATGATGACTTTTTATAATGTGTCTGAAGAGTCTCTTCTGCTCTCCACGGCTGCGTTTATTTGATCAAAAATACAGTAAAAAACAGTGAAATATTATTATAATGTAAATCATCTGTTTTCTATGTGAATATATAGTAAAGTGTAATTTATTCCTGTGATCAAAGCTGAATTTTCAGCATCATTACTCCAGTCTTCAGTGTCACATGATCCTTCACAAATCACTCTAATATGATGATTTGATGCTCAAGAAACATTTATGATTATTATCAGTGTTGAAAACAGTTGTTTTTTGAGAGAGGGATCTATTGGATACGTAAAAAAAACAACAACATTTATATAGCACTAAAAGACTTCATTTCCCAGAATGCATCACCTGTGTTGCAGTTCACTTAATTCTTCTCCAGTTCAAACATTTCAAGCATCAGATCGCAGTGATAAACTCTTCATCAGGGTTAACGAGTGTGTGTTTGGATGAGTGCAGACGTCAGCGGGAAGAAAACACAGATCTGGCGTTTGTCTCTTGGACTTTCTCCTGTTTTTCTCTCCCAGCAAGAGAAGCCTGAATGCGAGACCGTAACCATGGCAACCCAGTCTGGCACGCCTCCCGTGCTCTCGGCCAATCGAGTGTCTTCGAGCCAGCCGACCAATAGGAGTGACTTATGTGTGTGTCCTCTAACTGCTGTTTGACCTTCGTGTGTGTGTGTGTGTGTGTGTGTGTGTGTGTGTGTGTGTGTTGACGTCCACGTCCTTGAATACGAGAGCATATAGCGCGGGCTAAGTCGTTTATTATCACTCAGGTTTTTTTTTTTTTTTTTTTTTTTTTTAATTAATACATTAAATTAATCAAATGGATCATTTATAAAGTTACAAAAGATTCTGTTTCAAATAAATGCTGTTCTTTTGAACTTCTAATTGATCAAAGAATCCTAAACAAATCAATGTATCACAGTTTGAAATGCATGAAAGGAATAAATTACACTAAACAGCTGTTTTACATTATAATAATATTTCACTGTTTTTACTGTATTTTTGATCAGATAAATGCATAATCTTACCAATCCCAAATTTTGGACCTTCTATATTTGATGTTAATTTTATAACTAACTGTTTGCCATGAATGGCTGTTTGATGTCTATTATTTTGGTGTTTTATATGGAGCAAAAAATATAAATATAAAGAAATATTAATAAAGTTAATGTGTGACGCTGGTTTACGGCATCAAAATATTAGATTTTGTGTTTATAGACTAGAAATCTCATATCTGTGCCTTCAAAAAGCTGATTTATAGTTGTGATTAAACCGCTGGATTTCTGACCAATAGCGTGAGTTTGGGGGCGGGGCAATCTGTTTCACTGACCAATGGAAACCTGTTTGAAAACATTCATTCATTATTTTATGTATTTTTCTCCGTTTCTTCGGCTCAGTGTGATTCTGTGTCTCGCTGATCACATTTCTTGAGTTTAATGAGGGCTGATGGGTAACGCGCGTCATGTGACCAACTCAGAATAGGTGTAAGTTTTGTCATATTTGATCCGTTTAACTCTGATGAGCCTGTGGTGTGTGTTTCAGGCCGAGTTTTCTGAGCTCAATCTGGCGTCGTACGTGAACTCGGGCTGTACGGTGGACATGCAGGTCAACCGAGGAGGAACCAAAGTCGTCAGGTATGAGGTTTACTCATATATAACACACACACACACACTACCAGGCAAACGCTCTGGATCGGTTAGATTTTTAAAATGTTTTTAAAAGAAGCATCATTACAAATCTGACCGATCCAGAGCGTTTGCCTGGTAGTGTACGACTGCTGTAATATCAGCTGTGTGTGATTAAAGTCTCTCGCAGCTCCTGGTTCTCTGTGTCCCACTGAACAACAATAAACCGCAGGTGTGATTTGAGACGTTGTATTAATAAACCTCATCTTCATGAAAACACATACTACAGTCTGTAGTTACACACACACACACACACACACACACACACACACACACACACACACACACACACACACACACACACACACACACAGATGTCCATCATCTGCCAAACACATGGAGTCAGTGTGATTATTTACACCTGCCTCACTTAACCACACATCTTATACTAGTTTAATAAAAGCCACTATTAATAGTTGTGCTGTAACTCAGTCTCTCAGTCAAAAGTCTGGGGTCAGCTGCAGTTATGTGATCAAAAATACAGTAAAAACAGTGAAATATTATTATAATGTAAATCATCTGTTTTCTATGTGAATATATAGTAAAGTGTAATTTATTCGTGTGATCAAAGCTGAATTTTCAGCATCATTACTCCAGTCTTCAGTGTCACATGATCCTTCAGAAATCACTCTAATATGATTTGATGCTCAAGAAACATTTATGATTTTTATCAATATTGATACAGTTATTTACACCTTTATTTTAGGATTCTTTGATGAATAGAAAGTTCAAAAGAACAGCATTTATCTGAAAAATTATCTTTTGTAACATTGTAAATGTCTTTACTGTCGCTTTTGATCAATTGAACGAATTATTGATAAATTAAAGTATTAATTTCTGAGGGATAGTGAACAAACCAAAACTATTTTACACATTTTACATTTTCTGAGATGCTGCCATGCAAAAAAAACCAGTTCCTGTTGTTAATAAGTATTTTTGTCTTGTTTTCAAGGTAAAGTATCCTTGGAATAAGGACGATACGATATCAAGACTTGTTTTCATAGATTGTGTGTTTGTTTTGTCTTTCTGCACTGGCAGATTATACACTTGTTTATGAAAAAGTCAGTACAGCAAGACAAAACAAAACGTATCAATGAGACAATCTTTGCAAATCTGAGTATGATAAGTAAATGTATCTTAGTTAAAAAAAAAAATAGCTGTCTGTTTTTGCCGAACTATTTCAATGACTGGAGAGAGTGTGTCCAGGATGAGGATAAACACACTCGTCAGACCGAACGTACATGTTTGGATTCTGAGCCTCTGACGTGGATCTTCATAATGGTGTTTTTGTGCGTTTATCTGTGTGTTTCTCAGCACATGTTCGCGCAGTGACAGATATGATGGTGCAGCTGCTGCGGTTCGTCTCAATCGGATCATTTGCTGCACATTCTTCTGCGTTCCTCGAACACACAGGCGCTTTTAAGAGCTTCTGTTCAGTCTGTAATCATCATCTGCTCTTTCTATTTCTAGATGCTTTCAAAAAGATTGAATCCAATATTTTGTGATAGTATAGCATAATTAGAGATTTATAAGCAATTTAAAAGGCGGAAAAGGCCATTTTCAGCACAAGGGATAACAGTAATAATGACGGCTCTGTTAAACCAGCTGTTAACTAGTGCTCATACACTTAAACCAGCAGTTAACTAGCGTTCAGACGCTTAAACCAGCAGTTAACTAGCGTTCAGACGCTTAAACCAGCAATTAACTAGCGCTCAGATGCTTAAACCAGCAGTTAACTAGCGTTCAGACGCTTAAACCAGCAGTTAACTAGCGGTCAGATGCTTAAACCAGCAGTTAACTAGCGTTCAGACACTTAAACCAGCAGTTAACTAGCGCTCAGATGCTTAAACCAGCAGTTAACTAGTGTTCAGACGCTTAAACCAGCAGTTAACTAGCGCTCAGACGCTTAAACCAGCAGTTAACTAGCGTTCAGTCGCTTAAAACAGCAGTTAACTAGCGTTCAGACGCTAAAACCAGCAGTTAACTAGTGTTCAGATGATTAAACCAGCAGTTAACTAGTGTTCAAATGATTAAACCAGCAGTTAACTAGTGTTCAGACGCTTAAACCAGCAGTTAACTAGTGTTCAGAAGCTTAAACCAGCGGTTAACTAGTGATCAAATGATTAAACCAGCAGATCCAGCACTTAACTAGCATTCAGACGCTTAAACCAGCAGTTAACTAGCGTTCAGGCGCTTAAAACAGCAGATCAGCGTTCAGAAGCTAAAACCAGCAGTTAACTAGTGTTCAGATGATTAAACCAGCAGTTAACTAGTGTTCAAATGATTAAACCAGCCGTTAACTAGTGTTCAGACGCATAAACCATCAGTTAACTAGTGTTCAGATGATTAAACCAGCAGATCCAGCAGTTGACTAGCTTTCAGACAACAGTTAACTAGTTTAGTAGACGTGCTCCAGTGATCCTCATTTATACTCTTGAATGAAATGCTTTTAAATGATTCTGTGCGTCCCTGATTTAGTTTTTCTCTCTCCAGATCGTTCAAGCCAGATTTTGTGCTGGTCCGCCAGCACGCCTACAGCATGACCCCAGGCGAGGACTTCAGGAGCCTCGTGATCGGCCTGCACTACGGGGCCGTTCCCAGCGTTAACTCGCTCTTCTCCATCTATAACTTCTGCAGCAAACCCTGGGTGGTGCGTTTATTATCCGTTAATACCGAGAGAACAGTCACACAGTCAGTTGTTAGTGAAGCACAGGAACAGGTTTTATGAGCACATGGCAGACACACAAAAATGAACCTATTTAAAAACACACATATACACACACTTTACACAAGCTTTCAACTTCTTCAATGAGAGTAAAACAGGTCTGATCTGAGCAGAAAGATTGTGTTATGTAGACAAAATATTGTTATAAACACTCTTATTCTAAACCAGCAGTTAACTAGTGTTCAGACGCTTAAACCAGCAGTTAACTAGTGTTCAAATGATTAAACCAGCAGTTTACTAGTGTTCAGACGCTTAAACCAGCAGTTAACTAGTGTTCAGACTCTTAAACCAGCAGTTTACTAGTGTTCAGACTCTTAAACCAACAGTTAACTAGTGTTCAGACGCATAAACCAGCAGTTAACTATTGTTCAGATAATTAAACCGGCAGTTAACTAGTGTTCAGACGCTTAAACCAGCAGTTAACTAGTGTTCAGACGCTTAAACTAGCAGTTAACTAGTGTTCAGATGCTTAAACCAGCAGTTAACTAGTGTTCAGATGCTTAAACCAGCAGTTAACTAGTGTTCAGATGCTTAAACTAGCAGTTAACTAGTGTTCAGATGCTTAAACCAGCAGTTAACTAGCGTTCAGACGCTTAAACCAGCAATTAACTAGTGTTCAGACTCTTAAACCAGCAATTAACTAGCGTTCAGATGCTTAAACCAGCAGTTAATTAGCGTTCAGACGCTTAAACCAGCAGTTAACTAGCGTTCAGACGCTTAAACCAGCAATTAACTAGTGTTCAGACGCTTAAACCAGCAATTAACTAGTGTTCAGACTCTTAAACCAACAGTTAACTAGTGTTCCGCTTAAACCAGCAGTTAATTAGCGTTCAGACGCTGAAACCACCAGTTAACTAGCGTTCAGACGCTTAAACCAGCAATTAACTAGTGTTCAGATGCTTAAACCAGCAATTAACTAGTGTTCAGACGCTTAAACCAGCAATTAACTAGTGTTCAGACGCTTAAACCAGCAATTAACTAGTGTTCAGACGCTTAAACCAGCAATTAACTAGTGTTCAGACGCTTAAACCAGCAATTAACTAGTGTTCAGACTCTTAAACCAACAGTTAACTAGTGCTCAGACTCTTAAACCAGCAATTAACTAGTGTTCAGACTCTTAAACCAACAGTTAACTAGTGTTCAGACGCATAAACCAGCAGTTAACTAGTGTTCAGATGCTTAAACCAGCAATTAACTAGTGTTCAGACTTCAGACGCTTAAACCAGCAATTAACTAGTGTTCAGATGCTTAAACCAGCAATTAACTAATGTTCAGACTTCAGACGCTTAAACCAGCAATTAACTAGTGTTCAGATGCATAAACCAGCAGTTAACTAGCGTTCAGATGCTTAAACCAGCAGTTAACTAGCATTCAGATGCTTAAACCAGCAGTTAACTACATTAGTTAACATGAACTAATAATGAACTGCACTTATACAGCATTTATTCTTTGTTCATGTTAATTTCAACATTTACTAATACTTTATTAAAATCTTGTTAACATTAGTTAATGCACTGTAACATGAACAGCTGTATTTTTATGAACTAACGTTAACAAAGATGAACAAATACAGTAACAAATTGATTGCTCATGGTTAGTTCATGTTAGTTAATACATTAATGAACCTTATTGTAAAGTGTGTTACACAGCAAAAGTTCTCAATTTAGATTTATATTAAATATTACTCAAAAAAAATTATTTCCCCAAAGACAAAAACAAAGATTATTTACTATACTAAACAAAGAATGATGAATATTGTATTAAATGTTAGTTAATGTTAGTGCATTAATCGTTAACTAATGGGAACTTATTGTAAAATCTTAGTAGATAGGCTTCAAGTAAAGTGTTACCAAAGTCGTTTAGAGGTGTAGTGAGTTTAGATGGAAGATGAGGAAGACAAACTTTGTGTTCTTCATAATAATGAATCACTCAGGAACATAAAAACGCTTGTGCTGATGTGTTTTTGTGTCTTCATTCTGCAGTTCTCTCACATGATCAAGCTCTATCAGAATCTGGGTCCGGAGAAGTTCCCGCTCAATGAGCAAACCTTCTTCCCCAACCACACTCAGATGGTAAGTCACTGCTTTGACTACTTTAACTAGTCCTCCGAGAACAATAATAACGAGATAGAGCCACTGAGCCATTTTCACAATCTTTATTATAAAAATATAAAACAGAGAAATTAAAAACCGAAACATTCTTCGAAAAGCTGCTAATTGAAAAATGGTACTCTCTCTCTCTCTCTCTCACACACACACACACACACACTTTACACAAGCTTTCAGATTCTTCAATGAGAGTAAAACAGGTCTGATCTGAGCAGAAAGTTTGTGTTACGTAGACAAAATATTGTTATAAAAACTTGAGTTGGAGGCTGAGACCGAATGCTCTCATTCTAGTTAACTAGTGTTTAGACGCTACAACCAGCAGTTAACTAGTGTTTCAGTCGCTTAACTAGCTAACTAGTGTTCAGGTGCTTAAACCGGCAGTTAACTAGCGTTCAGGAGCTTAAACCGGCAGTTGACTAGCGTTCAGATGCTTAAACCAGCAGTTAACTAGTGTTTCAGACGCTTAACTAGTTAACTAGCGTTCAGACACTTAAACCGGCAGTTAACTAGTGTTTCAGACGCTTAACTAGTTAACTAGTGTTCAGGCGCTTAAACCGGCAGTTAACTAGCGTTCAGGCGCTTAAACCGGCAGTTAACTAGTGTTTCAGACGCTTAAACCAGCAGTTAACTAGTGTTTCAGACGCTTAACTAGTTAACTAGCGTTCAGACACTTAAACCAGCAGTTAACTAGTGTTTCAGACGCTTAACTAGTTAACTAGCGTTCAGACACTTAAACCGGCAGTTAACTAGTGTTTCAGACGCTTAAACCAGCAGTTAACTAGTGTTTCAGACGCTTAAACCAGCAGTTAACTAGTGTTCAGGCACTTAAACTGGCAGTTAACTAGTGTTTCAGACGCTTAACTAGTTAACTAGCGTTCAGATGCTTAAACCGGCAGTTAACTAGTGTTCAGGCACTTAAACCGGCAGTTAACTAGCGTTTCAGACGCTTAACTAGTTAACTAGCGTTCAGGCGCTTAAACCAGCAGCTAACTAGCGTTCCGATGTTTGTCCGTCTGATCTCAGCCACCAACTGAGGAATGGAGCAGAAATTCTGATGAAATTAACATGAGTTTAGTGGTAAAAAATGATTATTCTAGCAGTTCTGATCTGATTTACTTCAAGATCGATGCACGATTATTGTGTTTGATTCATATTCGGTACCCTCAGAATCAGGACGAATGTTCACTTTTCCATTTAGAAAATGTATTGATGAAGCATTAGATTTCTCTCATCAGCGCGGTCTAGATGTAGAAAAGACATTGATATGAAGATGATTTATCTACTGATTATAATCTTTGTTTTAAAATAATAAAAAAATACTAGTCACAATTTCATAGCTTATATCATAAACAGCAAGAAGGAAAGAGTCAAACGCACGGGTCGCTCTGTGTTTGTGCTGGAACGAGCTGCGCTTATGCATCAAATCTAAAGAACCGAAACCCAACGCTTCAGCACAATCCAGAGTGAGCATCATAAATATATACTGAACAGTATAAATCTGGCACATGACATTTATCTGCGTACATATACAATTTATATCATTTAAATCATTTTTAAAAGCAATACAGCACTATAAAAGAGCGGTATTATTGCATTCATAAATTACTTCATATCTCAGTGGGTCGTGTTAACGAGGATCAGTTCGTTTCGTTTGGGGTCACCCAGCTAACAGCTAACGTTCTCTCAACATTAACGTTACAACATTAATAGAACGTTCATTCAAAGTTATCTGGTCTTTAATAATGTTCTCGGAAAAAACGTTCTTTATACAGTCAAACCAAAATGTATTCATACACCTTCAACATTATCTCAGTTTATTCGCTATAGTTTAGAAAATGGTAATAAAATATGAGCAGAACTCAGTTGATATTTGACTGGTTTTGTCCATCCTTCTGTTAGACTGTCTCACACATGAATTATGTTGAATATCTGTCAGCTGTTAAATTTAACTACACAATTAGATAATACCAGTTTAGCTCAACCAATCACCAAGCAATGCTTCAGTTTGTTCAGTCTGTGTGTAGAAAGAGCATTAGCAATTAAAGAAAACACACTTCAGCAAAACATGATCAGCTCAAATTAGGATCAGTTTTGGTCCTAATATCACTGGTAGTCGCTGTATAATATGTCTCAGTTTACTTTATTATGCTCTCCTCACTTACATAATGAACTATAGTGTCCTGATTGTTGGTTTGACTGTATATCGATCATGTAGTATTTTTTTTTATTAAACATTTCAGTTGGACGTTTGTTTTTAAATGTAACGTTTTTTAAATGTTGCAACTTGTTTCAGAACGTTCATGTTTGAAGAATGATACAATTTTAACGCTTTTTTTAAACATTTAAAAAACTGGACGTTACCGTTAGCGAAACATTCTTCGAACATGTTTTAGTTAGCTGGGTAATCGCTCCAGGCCTCACGTTTCATCTAAGTGACGTGACCCGTTGCTGAACACACGTGATCTGATGTGGGGCAGTTAGTTTTCGGGTGTCAGGACGGGGTCGGGGGTCAGGGTTCAGGGGTCGGTGGTGTTGATGGTCACTTTGTCGCGTGTGGTCATCCCTCGGTACCAGCTGCAGTAACCCTCTTTCTGCTGAATACAGGCGTAGTGTCGGGACTGATACCCGGGGTATCCGAAGTGGGACAACATGTCGGTCCACAGGCACTCGTGTTTCGAGGTCACGAAACAGGGCAGAAAGTGGCACGGCTTAATCTGCAAACAGAGGAAAGTGTGTGTCAAGTCAAGTCTTCTTTATTTAAAAAGCGCTTTTTACTACAGCAGAGATAACATGAAAATAATGCAACAAAGTTTGTGTCTAGAAGAGAATAGCGTCACAGTCCAGCTTAAGGAAGTTCAGTGATGGTTCATTTTTGTTGTAAACAAAATTAACGAAATTCGTCTAGTGACGCTGCCAAGATGGCGACGGCCGGCTCCGCCCACTTTGGGCTTCGAAAACGCTCTTCAGAAACACTACGGGTGACGTCACACACACTACGCCCATATTATATACAGTCTATGGTTGAAACTGGCGGTTATGGTAAGGGGCGGGGCATGTCCCAAACACGCTCGAAGCGCTCGACCAATCACAACACACTACTCCAGTCGACCAATCAGAGCACAGTGTGCTTTTCAGAAGGAGGGGCTTCATAGAGACAGGAAGTAAACAGAGCGTTACTGACAGACTGGGAAGAGAGGAGCTGCAACAATGGAGAATATGAGGAAAATAATCAACATTCAAGCAGAGAAAACGTTTTGTGTTTGTCAAAACCTGTATAATTTGAACTGTAAAGTTATTCAGTTATTTTATGGATTAGGATGTTAGACTTTGCTCTACCCAGCCATGCGTTATTCATTTTATTTGTCTTTTATTAGTCTTTTAAAAGAATCCTGCCTTCATTTCAGTGCTGGTGTTTGCTTTAGAAATGTGTGTGAGTGAAGCTAGGCGGATTGAAAGGCTGGTAAATAACAGTTTCCAGGTGTTTAATGAATGCAGGTCATTCAGAAGCGAATCCTCTTTAAACCCCGAGAGCGTCGCCGTCATGAAGTCTTTATGGAGACACACTTGTGACCAAATATGCATGAATTTTCTTTAACTGTCGGTGTTATTTAAGGAAGACTGAAGCGTATGTCTGAACTGTGTGTCTGCATGTGTGGAACCAGATTTATTTCCCCCAAATTCCGTTTTAGTCGTTAAATCAAACTGAGTGATCAGAAATCATGAAACAACAGTTCATTAAAAATGTAACAAAAATCACATTTTTAGGGCCATTTCATTTTCCTAAATTCTGCGTTTTCTGTGAGTTCTAGTTCAATTTGAAGAATCAAAAAGCGTTTTTTTAGGAATTCTGTGTTGGTTATCGTCATGATACCACATGGTTGTGCTTTAACTCGTGCCGTCACACGTGTTTAGCGATATACCAACGGGCGGCGCTCAGATCCAGTGATGATCTGTGGTTCTGGGTCTCAGATCTGAGTCCAAACCGGTTTGAGTTTGGCTTCTGAACCAGTGGTTTAATCCTGGAGCCAAACATCTGGATCCTGTGTGGGTCATGGCAAGGCAGCAGCTCATGGAGACAGTAGGGCATGTGATGGATAACATTACCCAGCATGCAATAGGCGTCATTTCTCCGTCTAGGTGAACTATAGACCCGATATAGACCCGGCTGTGAGTAACACACTTCAGCCAAAATAACCTTGAATTTGGTTGCATGTCGTTTTTGCCAAAATAACTTGCGAGATGATATGATATTCCATCATGTGAGCAAAGTCAACAGTGATTACGAACTGTTTGGTTTCATATCTTCACGTAATTAATTTCTTTATGTAATTGATGACTAGTTTATTCTTGGCCGATGGTTAGACGTCTATTACATTTTAAATTTGGTTTATATTTGGATGGATAGATAGTTTTATTTAATGCCATGTCAGCATCTAAGGCTATTTTCATGGCAAAAATGTAATTACAAAAATACAAATATCATATAAATACAATAAAACCAAGCAAATAAACACAAAAAGTCATATTATACTTTTTTTTTTTTTACAATATGATAAAAAAAAATCCAAAACCTTTTCAGGCATAATCTTACTAAATAAGTCCTTAAGTGAAATAACTTCATAAAAGAGCATTCTGCTAGTATTAAACCCAGGACAGTCCAATAGAATATGTTTAACAGAGAGGGGGATCTACAACACATGCATAGAGTGGGTCTTCACCTTTACACAAAAAAGTCAAACTTGTGTGACCTCTGGGGAAAAGCCCTGGATCAGATCTAGTTAAAAGAGTGATTAAAAGCCTGATATTGATCGTCTTCTAAGCGTGTTGTTGTTGAACTCACCCTGCAGTTACAGCCCAGCTGATAGCGGTGGTTAATGCCCTTCTTCTGGGCCAGAGACAAGCGTTCCCATCGCTCGTTGAAGTTACACAGGCCGGTGTAAACCTTGCCATCGTGAACACGACCTGCACACACACACACCAGAGAGGGCAATCTCAGACACGGGGCACACAATAGTTCAGCTTCAGTTATACAGCACATTTAATACAGTGTTTCTGTCGTGTTTCCAGTCCAAATATCTACAAATTCTCAAAGCAAGAAGCATTTACTAGACAAGTTAAATGACATAAGAAATTCTATCTTGCTTTCTGATAAAATAAAATAAAATAAAGTGAGTTTTTGCTTAAAGCTAGCTAAACTATTAAGAAAAAAAAATCTTAATTCAAATGGAAAACAAAATGATTTGTCTCACCCCATTGGCAGATCATTTTGCTTGTTTTAAGCAAAAACTCACTTTTTTTTTAATCAGGAAACAAGACATAATTTCTTATGGAATTTTACTTATCTAGTAAATGCTTCTTGATTTAAGAATTTTTAGATATGAAAGGCTGACCAAAGTGCTTTACAGAACACGATTAAAAGAAGATATAGCATACATAACAAATAAAACAAACAAATAAGAGCTACATAACTAAGAGTAAACCATAAAACAGCAGTAGCTAAACAGTATCAGACTCAAATATTAATGAGTAAAACCAGCCAAAGAAAAGAATCAATATATTCTTGTGTTTTATAAGAGACTTGAGAGCAGAGAAGGGGTGGTTTACACATCAGTGTTCCTTCAGGAATATCCTCTCTCTCTCTCTCTCTCTCGGGTTAGATTAAGCAGTTAGCCGGTTATATTTGACTGTTTGTGTCTTATTATCAGAACAGCTGCGCGTCACATGATGGTTCGCTCTGTAGATGATCTCAGTAACGCTAAAGAGAGACACTATCAAGAGCCTCAGCTGATCATAAACACACGAGGCTGAGTTATGCCACGAGTGTATCGGCATTGACTGATAAATATAAAAGCTAGGCCTATTTTAAAAGACACATTTAACTCTTGTGCATCAATTTAAAAAAGTTACACATGGGTCCATAGTGGACAAAAATGTCTGTGTTTCAAAAAAACGGTCATAAAAATGTTAGAGTTTGGTCTCATTTTAAAGACCTGGGGCTGATTATTGCTGAAGTAGAAAAATTTTAAATGTAAAAAGTGAAACACAAAAAGTTATAGAGGTTTAAGTTTATGAAAATGATTTATGAACATTATTTTATATAAAATGTATATTTTATGAACTAAAAATCAAAGCCGTGAATCTAAACGAGTGTTTCAAATTTGAGGTTGAGATCTTAAAAAATGAGCTTTCAGTGAGAGTGTGTTTGAGTGCAGGACCAGTTTGTTTATTACACACATACAAACCACACTCTGACATCCACACACACACACACACACACAAGTATCACTGCATAATTTGTCCAGTTGTCTCTATAATATGCAGAAGCAGAAACAGGAATAAAGCGAGTGTTTGCTTTATAGGCCAAACCTGAGAAAATGGCACATCTGGTCAAATATAGTCAAATTGTACATTCTGAAGCGTTGCCAAGAGAGTGAAAGCCTGTTAGCAGAGATGACTTGACTTGACAGACTTTATTTTGACTTTGACTTTACTTAAAAGATTGCATCATTTTATAGTTAAATGGCCATGGGATTAAAAATTGCAGTTTTAATGGGTTTCAATGGGGACATTCTTGTCCTGAGATGAACTATTTTGTGTTACTGGTGCAAAATAGATTTTTTAAAGGAAATGGGGGTGAAATAGTCAACATCCAATATAAATACACACCTGTGCCAAAATGTATGCAGTTGGCATTAACACAGGCACAATGATCAAGAAAACAAAACTGAAAAAGACAAAACAAAAGTCGCTCAAGGGTTAAACATGAACCCAGAGTGATGATGATGATGGCAGCGTCTCACCTGTGATCAGGTACTGGTATTTGTTGATGTCAAACTTGACTCCGCACATGCTCTCGGTGTTGTGTGTGTAGATGTACTGCACATGCTGGATCTTGTCGAAGCCCTTGTACATCTACAACAGATGAACACAATCAACAACACACACACATCAGAGCCGCTTTAAGTGATAACAAAGTAAGATATTCTCACATTTACAGGAAAAAACCTGCTGTCTATATATATATATATATATTTGTCCGTTTGTGTGTGTGTGATATAAACTAAAAACAAAACTATTTTAAAAGAGCTTAGATGAGTTATAAAAGCTTTAACTAGTCTAAAAAGAGCATAAACTAGTCTAAAAACTTAAACTAGTCAGTGTTTAAACTAGACTTAAAAAAGCAGTCTAGTTTAAAACTAGTTTAAAAGATCTTAAATGACTAACAGCTTAAACTACTCTTAAAAGTGATTAAACTAGTCTGAAAAGAACATAAACGAGCCTAAATTAGTCTAAAAATGTAAACTACTCAGTGTTTAAACTAGACTTAAAAAGCAGTTTAAAAATAGACTAAAATAGTGTTTTTTAAAGTAAAAGTGTGTGCAAAAACCTGGAGTAGACAGTAGAAGAGCTTTTGATATATGATAAGATGATAAGACAGTGTGTTAAGGCTCACGGTTCGATTTAGTGCATAACTGAGCTCTTGTTTTGATTTGGTCCTGTGTGCCATACAGGAACAGGGAGTCTGGGAATAAACACATCTGGGATGTTTTGTCTTTGGCCTGTGTTTAGTCTAGAGCCGGAGATTCAACCTTCACAGAAGCCGTGTGATTCGAGAGCAGATCATGTGATTTATCAGCTCGTCGTCTGGGGTTAAACGGCTAGTTCACCCAAAAATGAAAATTCTGTCAGTAATGACACACCCTCGTGTCGTTCCAAACCCGTCTTCGTTCATCTTCGGAACACAAATTAAGATATTAAAGATATTTTGCGCAAAAAAAACAAATGCGCGTTCATGTTGTGGTGCTCTCGTGAGTGCGCGTCGGAGACTGATACAGAAAAGAATAAATGACTGAATAAAGTCGATATTTAGTTTTTTTGGCGCACAAAAAGTATTCTCGTCGCTTCATAAAATCAAGGTTGAACCACTGTAGTCACATGGACTATTTTAACAATGTCTTTCCTGCCTTTCTGGGCCTTCAAAGTGTTCATTAAATTGCTGTCAGAGGCTATGTTTACATGCAACAAAATAATCGGTTAGTAACGGGATTGACGGCTCGATCGGACTGAAACGCCTTCATGTAAAACACCGTAATCGATCCGATGGAGCTCGATCCCAATGGAATTTCGATCGGGTTGAAAACTGTGGTTTATTCCTTTTCTAATCCAATCAAGAGAACATGTGAACACTTGATCAGATTGAAAACCGAAACTGAAAGAACTGCGCATGTGCGATGATGTAGAAATAGCGTAATGACATAGAAAATGACGTAGAAATAGCGTAATGACGTATGATGAGCTGTTCTCCTGTTGAATAAAGTGTCGTATAAATAAGCGTCTCGTCCTCCTATAATCCTCCTGTCACTCAGAGTCAGTCCTGGTTTCAGACGACTGGTTTTGGCCATTTTTACTGTGTGATCAATATAAGCAGCGGCACAAGTTCCGAAGATGAGCGAAGGTCTTGCGGGTTTGGAACGACATGAGGGTGAGTGTAATTAATGACAGAATTAAATTTTTTGTGTGAATTAACCCTTTAAAGCAGGTTTTCACACCAGCTCACCTTCATCTGTTTGACAGTGTAGCGCAGGGTCCCGAACGGACGGTCATCCATGAGCTTCTTGCCCACCACTTTTGCCCTGATCACTGCAAAACAGACACACACAGATCACAATCCCAGAATGCATTGAGACAGGTGGGGGGAAACGGAAATGCATGAGAAACGTGCTTTTTTATGGCTTAAAAAACAAATCATTTATTTATTATTTATTCAACTCAACTAATTTATGCTCTTTTTAGACTGGTTTAAGCGTTTAGGCTCGTTTAAGCTCTTTTAGACTAATTTAAGCTCATTTAAAGTCTTTTAAAATCGTTTATGCTTTTTTAGTCTATATCACAGACACACACAAACATATATATATATGACAACAGGTTTTCCTCAGATATTCCCACTGTAAATGTGTATGTCACAGATTTCCTGTTCAGAAAGTGTGTGAGAGAGAGAGTGTGTGTGCGCGTGAGTGTCTGTCCGTCTGTGTGTGGATGTGTGTGAGAGTGTGTGTGCGCGTGTCTGTCTGTGTGAGTGTGTGTGTGTGTCTGTGTGAGTGTGTGTGAGTGTGTGTGTGTGTGTGTGAGTGTGTGCGTGAGAGAGTGTGTGTGTGTGTGTGTGTGTGTGTGTGGAACTAGACTGCTTCCTCAGAGACCGCAGAACGAGGCCATGTCAATATGAGCGTCCTCTTCCCATAATCCCCTGCAAACACACTCGAGTCTCCCCGTCTGTAACCTGACACGCGTGTGTGTGTCCCGTCGCCCGTCACGCATGACACACTCCTGTGACGCCTCGTTTACAGCGGTCAATGTCCAGGTCTGACAGAGACTGGCGCTGGAATGCTTGTTATCTTCCACTGCTGGAATTTCCTTCCCAGAATTCTTTGAGGCTCACATTCCTCAGACCAGTGAAAAAAAAAACCAGAGGAAAAGTTCATTCCTCCCGTCATCATCAGCGAACAGGGAACGTTCTGGCAAAGTTAAAGTCTAGGGGTGACCGAGCTTTTTCCATAACCGCACCGAAACTCTGCAACGTATTAGAACTGCACCAACATTACATATTTCATATTTTTTATTAATTTAAATATTTCAACGGTAGTTGTTTTTTTAATTGTGCTTTATAAATACATTGAGATTGAGATTGCAAAGTTATGAACAAACGTTCTTCCAGTAACATTAATAGAACGTTCGATCAACGTTATCTGGTTTTTAAATTTCAATATAATACATTAAGTTGTATATAGATATTATTTAATGGACCTGAGCTAATATGTTGTTATATACTAATGTTAAATATGTTAAATACTGTAAGAAATGAATGTATTATCTAATGGGAACGAAACGTTACGTCACCTTGGTCGCCGTTGGCTTTTGTCTTGCTTAGTTGTGGACATTTAAATTAATATTCAACAATATTATTGATCTGATGACACCATTATATGAGAACTGACGATGACATCACGGTTTTCTCCAGAGCGGATATATATATATATATAAATGAACTAAATACGAACTTTTTGACAACAGAAATGAATCATCACTGAACGTACTTAAGCTGGACTGTGACACTATTGTCTTCTAGACACAAACTTTGCAGCATTATTGTCCTGTTATCTCTGCTTTGATACACTCTGTGTTGTAAAAAGCGCTGTATAAATAACGGAGACTTGACTTGAAAAGGTTTGACCTCTCGTCAGAGTTCAGAGGTCACGCCGTTGAACTCCAGTGTGAGGTTTAGAGCCGCGCTCTGATTGGCTGTGAGCCGCTGTGCCGGTTTTCTGGAACTCTCTCATGACTCGAATGTTTATGTAACCCAATTCCTGTGAAGTCCACCTGTCCAGCCCTCGGCCTGGCCCACGGGCTCGATCCTCACGGCTATATTTAAGAGCCCCTCCATAAGCCTCTGAATCATACATGAAAGCCCAGAGCCGGCGCCCGCTGTGAGTTATGCATATTCATGAGCCGCACACAAATCTGACTTACATTTGGGAAAGTAGGTGGCCGTCCGCTCAGAGAGGTAACTGGGTTAACGTGCAGAAATCTAACTCTCTTGATTCGTAAGACAAAACTAGTGATCCTTATCATATTTAGTCCACCAATCCTGTGTTTATTTGACTAAAAAACTACATTTGACTCAATGAACACTATTTTAGTCGGGATGCACGATATATCGGCCACCATATCGGCATCGGCCGATATATGTTCATTTTTACTGTTATCGTTATCGGCCTGATAAAAACTGTGGCCGATATATTAAAGCCGATAAATTATTTCTTGTGAAAATTTTGGCCGATACCGATAATTTTGTATATTTGGAAGCCAATAACCGATATATTGGCAGATAAATATATTTTTATATCATTTCTGAGAGCCTGGTTACAAGAACAAAAGTCTCTCTCACCATTAAAAGCCTCGTCCCAAACACACAATTATAATGATGTTCTCGTTATGATGTTATGTAGCCGATATGACAGACTTGCACTGAACAGTATTTTCCTTTTTTGAAGTGATTCCAATCATATTTCAAGCAATTCAAAACTATCATGGAGAGCATCTTAAGTTCTGAAGGAAATAATACATTATTTATCGGCTTTAATATATCGGCCAAATTTTCTTATCAGGCCGATAACGATAACAGTAAAATTAACATATATCGGCCGATACCGATATGGCGGCCGATATATCGTGCATCCCTAATTATTTCCTTCAGCTGAGACACTTGCACACTGTTCAACATGATGGATCTGAATTGCTTGAAATATGATTGGAATAACTTCAAAAAAGGAAAAATACGGTTCAGTGCAAGTCTGTCATATCGGCTACATAACATCATAACGAGAACATCATTATAATTGTGTGTTTGGGACGTGGATTTTAATAGTGAGACTTTTGTTTTTGTAATCAGGCTCTTAAAAATGTTATAAAAATGTGGATTTAGATTTATCGGCCAATATATCGGTTATCGGCTTTCAAATATAAACAATTATCGTATCGGCCAAACTTTTCACATCAGTGCGTCCCTATATCTTAGTCATGCTGCATAAAGGTTACAATTTTTGCTCAAAATTGCTATCTTGATTAATTTTTGGCACTTTAAGCACTAATCAAGAAAACACATGACTAGTTTCCTGATTTGCAATATTATCATTAACATTATGAAAACTTGTAAAACTCTTAAAAGCTAAAACAGTGAAATTCCTAATTGTAATTAAAATTCCAAACTAGGAAAAAAAAGTCTTTGTATGTTCACACAGATCTGCAAGTACATTTATTCAGCAACCACAATCGCAAACAATAAAGTCGAGACTCATGTTTGGATTTATGACAGTTCATCATTACTGAAGGTTTAATCTCAGATTTAGTCGTGAAGGAACGCGGACTGGCTGTACGACACGATATCTCAACGAACGGTCATGTTTTCAGATCACCAGTGCTTTACTCTCCGTGTAGAGAGAGAGCACAAGCGCATGGTTGCCAGATTGAGAAGATGATTGAACGAGCAGAAAATGTCACCTTTTAAGAGCAAAGCTCTGATTGGGGGATTTAAACTCTTGGCATCTGGCAACCACAAGCATGAAAGTTCAAAGAGGCTTGTTAAAAACTTGTTTTAATTACATATTAGTCTCATGTTTGTCCAATAGTGAGATGGTCAGTAGCTATGTTTGCATTCAAAGTTTCACAAAACACCAAACCAACATTTGAGATGCTGTGATGCCATTGGTCCGCTGATTACTCCAGTTATCCAATCACAGCCTCCGCTGAGGTTTTTATTGCGCATCGAGTGATTTATTCAGTAAATGTGTTTCCATCGTAGTTTATGCATCTACAGTACCTCAATTAAGTGCATACGCCTGAGTGTGTTTATGCGATATCCCAAGAACATTTTGCGATGTAGTTTTTGTTAACAAAATAACTATATATCACACGGTAGATCTCGCCACGAGGTCACGCCTTCGATTCGACAAGAACTGATACAATGCGAACGCAATGCAAGTGCCTTCATAAAAGCATCTGCCAGATTGGGTAAATGATTTTCCATTTATGTTTGAGTTTGTGTGATGTTTAACCAGAGCATCTCACCCCATCGCCACGTCAGATGGGAACCAGACCTCCGTTGGCAGGGTATTAAACTCCAGGGGCCAAAGTGTAGGGCAAAACACTAATCTGGAGCTTGAAAGGCCTTCAGAGTGAATAGAGCGTTTCAATTGCCTTCAAAAGCCCTGCCAACTGAGGCTACATGCGAGATCGGCACCGCTAAACTCATTCTGGAGGCCGTATTGGCAGAACACCGCTATAACGGCGCGGGAAAGGCATGTTTAATGTGTGTCGATGAGGAATGTGGGTCTGGCGCTGATGCTTTTTCACAGTTTGTGCATGTGCTGTTCTTCTGTCCCTGTGATTCGATGATTTAAGGAGCACATTTGCACATTTGTGATTCATCTCCCGTGAGTTGATTACAGAGCGCGAGGCACTTAAACACGCGAGTCATAAATCATCCATCCGCTCGACGCTTTGAAGTCAAACGAGGGAAACGAGACTGATAAACGGCCTGATCTTACATCACTAAGCAGCAATAGTTGAGCACAGTGATGCAACGAATGTTCGCAACCCAGAATATTTAGATTATTTTGTTTTTGTTAGTTAGGTGGAAAAAAAGAACTCTTAAAATAAAAATAAATAAAAGTTTAAATAAAAAAAATTTCTAATATTTATAAATCATAAATATATACACTATTTTGCAAATTAATTATATTTTAACTGATTTAACATACAAAAATTTGGTGTAGAAAATGTTTCACTTTTACAGCAAGCAACACATTGGATTCAAACATTTTTTCTTGTAAAACACACTCCGGTAATTTTAGTTTTATTCACAGCTTAGAATTTTTTTTTTTACATTGTACATTTGAATTAATCGGAAGTTTTTATTACAACCACCATTTTAATGTTCATATTATATATTCGGTTTTGGTTTTCCAAAACGATAATATCATTAAAAACGGCATTTTGTGCAGTTTAAATGTTTGGATACAACTAGATTATTACAGAAATGTTATTTTTTAAATCTTTTTAAAGTTTAAAAACGTCCTAATGTGCAATTTAAACGTTTGGATACAACTCAGTTTGTTGATTATTAAAAACATAATTTGATTACTTGATTATCGCAGAAATGTTATTTTCCGTTGCATTCACTGATTTCGGTGCATTATTAATTGTGCGGTTTCTCACCTCATATAGATTTAAAGCGCATGTTCCCTTCTCCACAGCTCTTTGTTACCCAGAAGCCATTGCTCCATCTGATGCCTCTGGAAATATGTTACACATGGCAGTGGAAAGCAAAGCCTCTTGCATTCTGTAGTTCTGGAGGAAATCTGTGCGCCTGGCGTCCCGCCACCGATTCAGACACGCTCACAATAGCCACAGTCTTTGCCTTTCATACAGCATGAATACCAGCACAAAGCCAAAGTCACATTTTATGGGACATCTCAATATCTAGTTTATCCACAAACACATCATCAGTATGCAAGTCATACGTGGCCTCTTAACCAGACAGTCCGGCTCCCATTTCATCTGAGCGGGACCTTGAAACCCGTTAAACGTAGCAGGACACGCTAAAGTCAACATGAAACACTGATAAAATAAGCCTGATTATATTCTATCTGAAAGGTGATTGATAACTGAAGAGGGATTGATTATGTATTTAAGGAAGATGATGATGAGGAAGACCAGAAAGTGCATTAAGTCCATTATAATGTGTTCAGGAGCCCAAATCTGAGCAAAATCACCAATATTTCTAAACAATTACCTAGTTTTTAATAGTGTGTTTACCTTGTATCTTGAAATAGATTATTTTTTATTGTTATGAGATAATTAAAGGCCCGTTCGCACCAATGAACGTGAATTATATGGGGCGGCAGTGGCTCAGTGGTTCATGTAGATTGTCTACAAATTTGTCTACAAGATTGTCTACAAACCGGAAGGTTGGTGGTTCAATCCCCGGTTCCACCTGACCAAGTGTCGAGGTGTCCTTGAGCAAGACACCTAACCCCAGCTGCTCCCGACGAGCTGGATCGCCTTGCATGGCTGACACCGCCGTCGGTGTATGAATGAGTGAGTGAATGGGTGAATGTGAGGCAATATTGTAAAGCGCTTTGGTGGCCATTGGGTCTGTGAAAGCGCTATATAAATGCAGTCCATTTACCATAACTATATACGTTTTATTAATCGTTGTAAGTCTGTCAGAATGGTGATATTTGCATCATTATAATCGCTGGAATCACTTTCGGAGCGATTTTTTTGCTGATGAACGATAAAAAACGCTGACAGCCAATTAGAATGAACGCCAAAAACACTGACAGCCAATCAGAATCCATCCTGCTTTAGAGAGCGTGAGCATTTAAAGTGACAGACGACAAAACTGCGGCACGTTTATGATAAACAGAACTATATCGTCCGTTGTTGTGAGGCTAATATAATTATCGTTATAGATATTATTATAGTTTGTGTTAATGGTGTGAACGAGCCTTAACTCTTAGAGAATAGCAGAGTAACGCCACAACTATAGCGATAAACTGGATAAAGTCACAGAGGAACGATATCGCTGGAATCACTTTCAGAACGGGTTTTTCCAGCTGATAAAAACACCGACAGCCAATCAGAATGAACGATAAACACACTGACAGCCAATCAGAATCCGTCCTGCTTTACTGATTTAAATAATTGTATTCATTAAAAGTCTTTTTTAAATCAGAGAAGCCCTGATCTCAGGGTTAATGGCGTTCTGCTAGTTTCCATCATTTGTGCAGTGATTGAGATGTATTACTGCGGTGAACTAGACCTCATCATCTCTGTCTTCATTAAACCCTTCCGAAAACATCACAGATATTCTGACATACTTAACATGATCACTTCAGATGGACTAAACCTCAGTCACTGATGATACAGGCGCACAGATGAGCCCAGAAGATGAAGTTTCGTGTTTCCTCTCGTTTAATATTCATATTTAGTGAGCTTCATTCATATTCCGCTTGCTTGTTGATAGTTTGCATAATCAGACACGCGCAATTTAGCAGTTTGCGTTCATATTCCGCGCTCATGTGTTCGCCTGTATACAGTTCGTCACTGTATTGGTCCATTAAGGCACGTTAAACGCTTTAGAAACTCCAAACATCCTAATAATAGTATATTTTACGATCGCTTATTTGTCAAATAAGAGGGAAAAGTGTGATAAACAACATCTCCAGTTGCGTTCAGCGTTCGCGTCTGTTGCCATGGATACCGCAAAAACTTTCCGCGTCTCGTGTTTGCGTGTAAACGCGCAATGACGCACTTGAGTTTAAACGATATTAGATCTCTTGATGAGGCGTTATAACATGTGATGAGGCGTTATAACACAACGCTATAGGACAACAGACGCGCTCGGGTGAAGAACATCTGCGCGCGCTGATGTTGAGTAAATATGCGCTGACTGTTACATAATATGCATCTCACACAGAACAGTGCTGTATTATGAATAACTCGCTGCTCACTCACACACACACACACACACACACACACACACACTCTCTTACCGATGTCGGAGTTGCAGTACGCGTCCTGTGGATGAGACATCGCGCATGAACACGCGTCCGACGCCTGGTTCATCAGACACACGAGAGAGAGCAGGAGAGACACGAGCACTACACAAGGCTTCATGCTGAAGATTAATAATCACACTTTCTGTCAGCGCGCTCTAGACGCGAGGTACATATAGTGCGCGCGCGGTGGCGTCACGCGCGAGCGCTGCAGCCGTCGACCAATCACAGCGCGCGCCATTAACATTACAGGCGCATGACGTAATGGAAGTGACTTCATAAAGATTCTATTTTTTTATTATTATTTTTTCGCCTGTGTTTTGAGGTTTGAGTTCAGACACACGGTTCCACAATGAGGCTGCAGATCGAGATGGAAAAAAACGAGTCTTTGTGGAAAGAGAGCGTGAATAACATGTTACGAGACTGTGGCTTTCATCAATAACCCACCCTAAAAACCTCAGTGACTCACTGGTGTTGATCTGCAATACCAGTCTGAGCACACCTCCTCATTCTGCATTACTGCACTGTGTGGAACATATGATTATTAAACTCAATGAAATGGATGTATTGGAATTATGTGGTAACCAAACACAGAATTAATTGAGTTGGGAACACTTTCCATTCGTTAACATTAGTTAACATGCATTTATTAATGTTAATTATAACATGAACAATATGAACAGTTAACATTAACTAAAATTAATAAATACTTTAACAAATACGTAACCAAAAATCGAATTAATTCAGTGGAAAAACCCTATTTAACATGCATTTATTGGTGTTAATTATAACGTGAACTATAATTATGAACAGTTAACATTAACAAAAGTTATTAAATACTGTAATAATAATAATAATAAACTTTATTTTCTATATAGCGCCTTTAAAAGTTTCATCTCAAAGCGCTTCACAAAAATAAGAAAAAATAAAAGAGAAATACAACAATATAAAAGAAAAGCATTCATAAAAGAAAATATACAATACAAATATAAAACATGTTATCAAAGCAAATCCATAATTAAATTATTAATTAAATTATTGCTCATGCATTGATTCATTTTGTTTCCAGTTTTTATGCTGGTGTTTATTCAGCATTAATAAGCTTTTGTTTGTATGATCATATGAGGCTGGTGATGCACATTCTCCTGCACTTCGCTCATGTTTTCCTTGTGGTTTATATTACATTTGACTCACTTAATAGTAGACGCTATTCATACTCACTATTTCATCATTTTGCAAATATTTAAATGCGATTATGGCAGATTGGGTCTGGTTTCTCAGACTGAACTGCACATTCTTCTTGGTTCAGTTACTCAGAGTTTCTGTGATGGAAAACTGCAGATCTGCTCCTAAGAATCCCGTAATCCTCCATAAATACTCACAAACTCGCCGTACTGATCTTAATCCCGGTGTGTTTGGGAGATATCTCAGCCGCTCTACTGTACGCTCTACTGTACTGAACCTGATGAGGAATGACTGCAGCTTTACATCTTCGGCTCAGGAGTTCGGGAGCAGTGTTGTGTGGAACTCATTACAAGGAACTTGAGTTATGTAATCAGATTACTTTTTCAAGTAACTAGTAAAGTAACGCATTACTTTTTCAGTTTACAGCAAAATATCTAAGTTACTTTTTCAAATAAGTAACGCTAATTACTTTTACTCATTTATTGACTGACAGCTCTCCTGTCCCCATGTTGAGAGAAATAAAGTCAGGTGTGTGTGTGTGTGTGTGTGTGTGTGTGTGTGTGTGTGTGTGTGTGTGTGTGTGTTTACTCATTCAGTAAAACATTCAAATGTTAATGTTTAATGTTTAACTGAATGTTAAAACATTCAGTGTTCCTCAAAATGAATAAAAACAATAGAATGCAATCTCAGAATTTTACACAAAACTTTTATAATTAACTATATTTAAATTACACAAATATACTTTATGTATTTAATCTCACTTTATTAACAGATGTCTTTGCTGCCGACCTTCAATGATCTAATTCAACCATACTAATAAACAAAAATGACTTTAGATTAGATTTAGATATAAGAGTGTTGAACTTCTTCTCCTGTCTCCTATTGTTCTTTAATCCAGAATAACAGAAGCTGAAAGGGTTAAATATGTATATACTGTACTCTACTGTACTCTACCACTACTGTACTCTATCTCTACTGTACTCTACTGTACTCTGCCACTACTGTACTCTACCTCTACTGTACTCTGCCTGTACCTCTACTGTACTCTACCTCTACTGTACTCTACTGTACTCTACCTCTACTGTACTCTACTGTACTCTACCTCTACTGTGCTCTACTGTACTCTACCTCTACTGTACCCCACTGTACTCTACCTCTACTGTACTCTACTGTACTCTACCTCTACTGTACTCTGCCACTACTGTACTCTACCTCTACTGTACTCTGCCTGTACCTCTACTGTACTCTACTGTACTCTACCTCTACTGTGCTCTACTGTACTCTACCTCTACTGTACTCTACTGTACTCTACCTCTACTGTGCTCTACTGTACTCTACCTCTACTGTACTCTACCTCTACTGTACTCTACTGTACTCTACCTCTACTGCACTCTACTGTACTCTACCTCTACTGTACTCTACTGTACTCTACCTCTACTGTACTCTACCTCTACTGTACTCTACTGTACTCTACCTCTACTGCACTCTACTGTACTCTACCTCTACTGTGCTCTACTGTACTCTACCTCTACTGTACTCTACTGTGCTCTACCTCTACTGTGCTCTACCTCTACTCTACCTCTACTGTACTCTACCTCTACTGTACTCTACCTCTACTGTACTCTACCTCTACTCTACCTCTACTGTACTCTACCTCTACTGTACTCTACCTCTTCTCTACCTCTACTGTACTCTACTGCACTCTACTGTACTCTTCCTCTACTCTACCTCTACTGTACTCTACCTCTACTGTACTCTACTGTACTCTACCTCTACTCTACCTCTACTGTACTCTACTGCACTCTACTGTACTCTTCCTCTACTCTACCTCTACTGTACTCTACTGTACTCTTCCTCTACTCTACCTCTACTGTACTCTACCTCTACTGTACTCTACTGTACTCTACCTCTACTCTACCTCTACTGTACTCTACTGCACTCTACTGTACTCTTCCTCTACTCTACCTCTACTGTACTCTACCTCTACTGTACTCTACCTCTACTGTACTCTACCTCTTCTCTACCTCTACTGCACTCTACTGTACTCTACCTCTACTCTACCTCTACTGTACTCTACCTCTACTGTACTCTACCTCTACTCTACCTCTACTGTACTCTACTGTACTCTACCTCTACTGTGCTCTACTGTACTCTACTGTACTCTACCTCTACTGTACTCTACTGTGCTCTACCTCTACTGTGCTCTACCTCTACTCTACCTCTACTGTACTCTACCTCTACTGTACTCTACCTCTACTCTACCTCTACTGTACTCTACCTCTACTGTACTCTACCTCTACTGTACTCTACTGTACTCTACCTCTAC
>NC_138728.1:694782-711891 GCF_965113295.1 Leuciscus leuciscus
GCTGTAATGATTCGATTTGTGTTCAGTGAATCAAATCCGAGTGAATCGTTCCTGCAGATTCACTCTCTCTTCCAGTGCAAGTGTGTGTAAAGCCATCATCAGATCTGATGCAAGTGTGTATCGAGCAGCAATATTCCCCCGGAGGAATAAAGCTTCGTCTTCCACCTCTGATCAATCTTCCCTTTATGAACTTTATGAGTTTATATCTGTTCTTCTACAATATTCTCTTTACCGTCACGTCTCTGCACGGAAAACATGTGCGGTTTTATGTAATAAAGCAATCACTTCAATGAGTCGAACACTTAAAATTATGAAATATATGGAAGCCCAAAAAACATGCGAACCATAATTATGAATACTGAGTCATATTTGAGATTAATAGTCAAAGTTATGACATACTAAGTCAAATTAAAATCGAAAAATTGACTTTAAAAAAGACAAATATGACAGTCAAAATTGTCAACTTTTCAATTACTTAGTATGCCATAATTGTCATAAACAAAAAGTAAAATTATTTACTTTTTATGTCATAACTGTGACTTTTATCTCATAATTATGACTTAGTATGTCATAATTTTTAACTTTAGTATGTCATAATTTTTTACTTTTATGTCATAACTTCAACTTTTATTTCATAATTAGGACATAATTTTTTACTTTTGTCATAACTTCGACTTTTATCTCATAATTAGGACATCATTTTTATTTCATAACTTTGACTTTTATCTCATAATTAGGACATCATTTTTTACTTTTTATTTCATAACTTTGACTTTTATCTCATAATTAGGACATCATTTTTTACATTTATTTCATAACTTTGACTTTTATTTCATAATTATGTCAGGACATAATTTTTTACTTTTTGTCATAACTTCGACTTATCTCATTAATTAGGACATAATTTTTTACTTTTAATTTCATAACTTTGACTTTTATCTCATAATTAGGACATCATTTTTTACTTTTTATTTCATAACTTTGACTTTTATCTCATAATTAGGACATCATTTTTTACTTTTTATGTCATAACTTTGATTTTTATCTCATAATTAGGACATCATTTTTTACTTTTTATGTCATAACTTCGACTTTTATCTCATAATTATGACTTGTCATAATCTTGACATTATATCTGATTATTTTGACTATTTTTGTCTTAATTAGGATTTACAAAGCATGTTTTTTGTTGTTGTCGTGACGGTAAAGGGCTTCCATATATATATATGTGTGTTCCGTTTATCAATGAACCAGTGAGATTATGTTCATAATTAACATTGAGATGAATATTGTACAGTATTGTGTTGAAGCTTGGGTTTGTTGAAAAGGACCAAACTCTTCAGGCGTTCTGTGGCTTGTGTTCGCGTTCTCTTGAGTGAATGAGCCATAAACACTGGCCACTCTCCTGTGTTCGGTCCGCTTGTGTTGCTCATGCTGAGCTCTGAGCTCTGATGTGCCTCCAACTAAATATTAATCAAACATATTTGACACTCTGTGATGATGAAACTTTTTTTATGATTCTTTTGATTCATTTCAATCTTTGGCTCAGTGTTGTCGTTGTTGTAAGGAACATTTGCATGAATTGTGAAAGTCTGAGGAAATGAAATCAATAATCCGAGTTTACTGTGTGAATGAGAGCAGATGAAACTATGAAATCATCATAATGAACAAACAGCCGAGAGCAGAAGAGGACGAGACTAGAGGAAATCACTTAGCATTTACTCCAGCCAATCAGCATCTACAGAAGCCCATTTCTGGCACACGAGGAAAATATCAGGCTTTGGGGATTAATTAGGACATAAAAAATCATACTAAGTCATAATTATGAGGAAAAAGTTGAAATTGTTACATGAGTCATAATTATAAGACAAAGTCATAATTATGAGATACTAAGTCATAATTATGAGGAACAAGTAAAAATTGTTACATACTCAGTCATAATTATGAGACAGTCATAATTATGAGATACTAAGTAATATTTATGAGGAAAAAGTAGATATTATTACATACTGAGTCCTAATTATGAGACATTGACTTTTATCTCATAATTAGGACATCATTTTTTACTTTTTATTTCATAACTTTGTCTTTTATCGCATAATTATGACTTAGTATGTCATATGTTTTACTTTTTATTTCATTACTTCTGGCACACAAGAAAAAAATCAGGCTTTGGGGATTAATTAGGACATAAAAAATTCATACTTAAGTCATATTTGAGAAAAAGTAGAAATTCTTACAAACTAAGTCATAATTATGAGATACTAAGTCATAATTATGAGGAAAAAGTAGAAATTGTTACATACTGAGTCATAATTATGAGACAAAGTCAGAATTATGAGATACTAAATTATAATTATGAGGAAAAAATTATGTCTGAGTCATTATTATGAGACATTATGAGAAAAAGTTGAAATTATAAGATAGAAAGTCATGATTATGAGATACTAAGTCATAATTATATTACACACCAAGTAATTATTATGAGAAAAAAGTCCAAATTTGACATACTGTCATAATTATGAGACAAAGTCAAAATGAGATTATTACTTTTATTTCAAAAAGTTGAAATTATTACATACTAAGTCAAAATTGACAGTTAAATTTATGAAGTCATAATTATGATACAAATTATGAGAAAAAAGTTGAAATTATGATATAATCATAATTATTGCTTGCTAAGTCAATTATTTGATCAAGTCAAAATTATGACATTTGACAAAAAAGTCAAAATAGTGTCATACTTTGTAATAATTATGACATACTAGAGATACTAAGTAATGATTATGAGATATCGTCAAAGTTATGACATACTAAGTCATATTTGGGAGATAAATTATGAGACAAAGTCACAATAATAAGATACTAAGTCCTGATTATGAGACACTGAGCCATAATTGTGAGGAAAAAAGTCAAAATGATGACTTTCTGTGCATCTCATAGTTATAACTTAGTGTGTCATTATCATTACGATGTCATAAAAGTCTTAATTATAATTGAGCAAAGTATGATTTTGTTCCTATGTGTCAGAAATGGGCTTCCCTAAAAATAATATATGATAAAAATATAATATATAAAAAAATACTAATGTAATATTGCCCTGAAGAGTTGATTTACCGCGGTAAATGTGGCATGACGTGTGCAGTGTTTGTGTATCTCTGCTTCACGTGTGTCTAATGTGCTACACACTCTCTGCATTCTGTGTTTGCTTTTATTTTTTATAATCTGTCTCTGATGAATGGAAATGCTAATAAAAATCAGTCGTGTTTAATATGAACGGGTGTATTTGTGGTTTAATTGCCCTCTGGGAAATCACCGTTCTTGTGGTTTCAGGATTTAATTTTCTGTTTATTTTCATGAAGATGATCGTGATTAATCGGAGTTATTATTATGATCACAGTAATGGAGATCTAGTTCTGCTCTGAGCCGCTGGGTGGCAGCAGCGCGCGGATGAAGAGCGTCACGTGACTCGCGGACGTCACACACACAGCGTCACGCTGAAGAAAACACAGAATAACACCCGGTTTTAATATAACATGTATTTTTTTATCACAAACTTGAAGTTCACTGAGTGATTTCTCCGTCTACAGAACACACACATGCTCGTCTGAAGCTACAGGAGGGTCTCTCACAGGTGTGGAAACATCGCTTCAGATTTTATGTCATTTAAAACTGAATGTATGTATGATTTCAGTCTCACTGAAGATTCTGATTCCGTTTCTTCTCAAGGTCCTCGAGAGCGGCAGCCTGTGTGTGTGTGTGTGTGTGTGTGTGTGTGTGTGTGTGTGTGTGTGTGTGTGTGTGTGTGTGTGTCTCAGTCACCATAGAGAAATGCAAAGTTGCAGTTGACAACAAGGAAAGGCCTTGGTCTCCATGGCAATTGCAATGCCTTAATAAACACAAAGAGAAAGATGAGACGCAGAGACGGACGTGTGTGAGTGAGTGAGTGAGTGTGTGTTTTGTGTGTTAGAGTATGTGTGTGAGTGTATGTGAGTGTTTAAAGGGATAGTTCACTCAAAAATGAAAATTCTGTCAGTAATTACTCACCCTCATGTTGTTCCAACCGCGTAAGACCTTCGTTCATCTTCGGAACACAAATTAAGATATTTTTGATGAAATCTGAGAGCTGTCTCACTCCTCCATAGGCTGCTAGGTGGCCCAAACTTGCTGGCCCAGAAAAGTTATTAAAGACATCGTTAATATAGTCCAAGTGACTACAGTGGCTCAATCTTAAGTATATAAAGCGACGAGAATACTTTTTGTGCGCAAAAACAAACAAAAATAACGACTTTATTCCACTATTCATTTCTTTCTCTCTGGGCCTCGTAGTGTTTTTGCGCTGCGCGTCTGTGTTACACGTCATCACGCATCACACACATGACCAGCGTCGGCCAATAGTGCAATATCATCCCCCTATGTGATGACGTGTAACACAGACGCGCAGCGCAAAAACACTACGAGGCCCAGAGAGAAGGAAATGAATAGTGGAATAAAGTCGTTATTTTTGTTTGTTTTTGCGCACAAAAAGTATTCTCGTCGCTTGATATACTTAAGATTGAGCCACTGTAGTCACTTGGACTATATTAATGATCTCTTTAATAACTTTTCTGGGCCAGCAAGAACTAACCCTTTAAGTGTGTGTGTGAGAGAGAGAGAGAGTCTCTAAAGGACTACACACTTGAAGTATTCATGATTTGAGCGCTTCTGTTAATCAGAGCTGGACTGAGAATGACTCGCTTGAACTCATATATCGCAGATATTCCTGCAACTTCCTGTTTCTGAGCCTCCACTTCCGGTCCGAGAGCTTCAGTCCTGCTCGAGTCTCTCGTGATGTTTGAAGAATGTGTTTCTCCTTCAGGACATGATGAAGGAAAAGCTCTTCCTCAGAGTTTCTGTCTCGTTTTCCACACAAATATCCAAACATTCCGAGATTACAGTGGAGGATCATCAGCTCTAGTCCAGAGCCTCGAGGAAGAGCTCTATACACACACACGCTGTGTGTGTGTGTGTGTGTGTGTGTGTGTGTGTGTGTGTGTGAGACACACTGAGTAAGTGTGTGTGTGTGTGTGTGTGTGTGTGTGTGTGTGTGTGTGTGTGTGTGTGAGAGTGAATTGATTAATAAACAATAAAATGTGTTTTTATACAGTTTGTACAGTATAATAAACATTACGTCTATGGAGGTCCTCACAAGTATAGCTAAACAAACGTGTGTGTGTGTGTGTGTGTGTGTGTGTGTGTGTGTGTGTGTGTGTGTGTGTGTGTGTTGGGCGTCAGCTGAGAGTGGCTGCTTTCAGACGGTGACGTTGAGTGAGTTTGTGGTCTTTCTATTCTCAGACAGACGATTGTGTAATTATCCTCCATATGAACACGCCCGACAACACACACACACACACACACACACACACACAGGAAAGCCTTTTATTTGCATATGCATAACATTTACACACATTAACTGTCGGAATCTCAGCACTGTTGAATATCTACAGTAAACAAGAAGGCAGTTTCATCATCAGGTGTGTGTGTGTGTGTGTGTGTGTGTGTGTGTATCTTTGTGTGTGAGAGTGTATGTTTGTGAGTGTGTGTGAGAGTGAGAGAGTGTGTGTGTGTGTGTCTGAGAGTGAAAGAGAGTGTGTGTCTGAGAGTGAAAGAGAGTGTGTGTGTATGTGTGTGAGAGAGAGAGTGTGTGTGTGTGTGTGTGTGAGAGTGAAAGAGAGTGTGTCTGAGAGAGAGTGTGTGTGTGTGTGTGTGTGTGTGTGTGTGTGTGTGTGTGTGTGTCTGAGAGTGAAAGAGTCAGCTGTGAGAGTGTGTCTGAGTGTGTGTGTGTGAGTGAGAGTGTGTGTGTCTGAGATTGTGTGTGTGTGTGTGTGTGTGTGTGTGTGTGTGTGTGTGTGTATGTTCAGATCAACAGAATCGTCTACAGTCAGAAGAAGAAAAACATCCTAGAAGAGCAGAAGAGTGTCTGAGGTTCCTCTCTCTCTCACACACACACACACACACACACACACATTCCTACGGCAGCGTTTGATGATCACGAGCGCTGATACTGCTTCATCCTACGGCTCAGAATCTCTAGGTAAAGTCAACGATATGAGACGCTGATATCAGTGTTAGCGTTTCACACAATCCTTCAGTTCAGCCGTAAGAACGTGGAAAACATCCAGAGAAAACACACACACACACACTCTGCAGAGAAAACACACACACACACACGTGTCTCTGCACTGGAGAACACCAGCTCTTCCTCAGAGTCTCTGTCTCCAGCGCTGGACACTCTCGAGCCGAGACTCAGTTCCTGGAGGAGCAGAAGAACCGTTCCTGAAGATCCTCAGATAAAGTGAGTCTGAGCTGAACAGCAGAATCTGCTGATGAGGCAGGAAATACACTCAATCCAAAGGAAAAAACTCAATCATATGGTGACACTTTACAATAATGTCACATTAATTAACATTAGGTGATGCATTAACCAACAGCGAGCAAAACGTGTATCAGCATTTATTATACTTCATTTATTTGTATATTTATTGAGCAATATCTTTTTTTTTTTTTTTATAAAAAAATCACACTGCAAAATTAAAAATCAAGAAGCATTTACTAGATTTGTATAATAATATAAGAAATTATATCTTGTAATCTTAAAAAAATAATTGTAAAAAATTCTAGTTTTCCATTTGAATAAAGATTATTAGGGTTAGGACCCCATTGGCTGATCATTTTGCTTGTTTTAAGCAAAAACTATAACAATAAATCTTAAGTATGAAATCAAAAAGTCATAATTGAGATTCAAAGTCATAAAAAAAATCACATTTGCACATTTGGACTTTTAATCTCAATAATTTCCATTTTTTCACCACATAACTAAGACTTTTTCATCTAATTGTTATGAGCTCAGCTCATAGTCATTATTAGAAATGATATCTTGGAAAACAAATCTAAGGTTATTTTTCTGACCCCATTGGCAGATCATTTTGCTTGTTTTAAGCAAAAACTCACTTAATTTAGATTATTTTATGACTAAAAAATATATATCAATCATATTTTGACTTTTAATCTCAACTAGATGAGAAAGATCATCGAGACAAACTTTAAGTTGGCTTGAGAAAGTTTGGACCAGAACGTTTTTTGCTAGGTGGTTGCTAGGATGTTATGGGTGGTCGCTATGGTGTTGCTAGGTGGTTGCTAGGATATTTTGGGTGGTTGCTAGGGTGTTCTGGGTGTTTGCTAGTCGATTGCTAGGGTGTTCTGGGTGGTTGCTAGGCTGTTTTGGGTGGTTGCTAGGGTGTTCTGGGTGGTTGCTAGGCTGTTTTGGGTGGTTGCTAGGGTGTTGCTAGGTGGTTGCTAGGGTATTTTGGGTGGTTACTAGAGTGTTCTGGGTGGTTGCTAGGTGGTTGCTAGGGTGTTCTGGGTGGTTGCTATGGTGTTGCTAGGTACTTGCTAGGGTATTTTGGGAGGTTGCTAGGGTGTTATGGGTGGTTGCTAAGCTGTTTTGGGTGGTTGCTAGGGTATTCTGGGTGGTTGCTAGGCGGTTGCTAGGATATTTTGGGTGGTTGCTAGGGTATTTTGGGTGGCTACTAGAGTGTTCTAGGTGGTTGCTATGGTGTTGCTAGGGTCTTTTGGGTGGTTGCTAGGCGGTTGCTAGGGTATTTTGGGTGGTTGCTAGGGTGTTCCGGGTGGTTGCTAGGCGGTTGCTAGGGTATTTTGGGTGGTTACAAGGGTGTTCTGGGTGGTTGCTGGGCGGTTGCTAGGGTGTTCTGGGTGGTTGCTAGGCTGTTTTGGGTGGTTGCTAGGGTATTTTGGGTGGTTACTAGAGTGTTCTAGGTGGTTGCTAGGGTGTTCTGGGTGGTTGCTATGGTGTTGCTAGGGTATTTAGGGTGGTTGCTAGGGTGTTGCTAGGGTATTTTGGGTGGTTACTAGAGTGTTCTAGGTGGTTGCTAGGGTGTTCTGGGTGGTTGCTATGGTGTTGCTAGGGTATTTTGGGTGGGTACTAGAGTGTTCTGGGTGGTTGCTATGGTGTTGCTAGGGTATTTTGGGCGGTTGCTAGGCAGTTGCTAGGGTGACCTGGGTGGACGCTATGAAGATTTTAGGCCATTAGTTATTGGCTGCTCGATAATATAAATCCTCTGAGGGAGAGAGAGAGACGCAGGGGTGTCAGGCCCTTTGGGGTCTGTGTGTGTGAAAACGTTGGTTTGGATTTGGATTTTTTAGAACTCCCCAATGTTAAGTCAATGGGAGTTTTTCCGAGTTTTGATAGTCATTTTTAGGAAAACCGTAAGTCCGATCAGTCTGAAAAGATATAGCATATAACTTCAGATCAGTTTGAGTGTCTGAGCCGAGTTTGGAGTATGTAGAGTTAAAGCTCTAGGAGGAGATAGAGTATACAATTTTAGTAAGAATAATAATAATAAGTTTAAATAGGATTTCAGTAAGTTGGCTCTCTCAAGCCAACTTAATTATGACTTTTTGATCTCATACTTAAGATTTATTGTCATAATTTCCATTTTTTCACCTCATAACTATGACTTCTTCATCTTATAGTGATGATCTCAGGTGAAGTCACTGTGTCATGTTTTGCTTGTTTTAATTAATTTTAATAAAGAGAATTTCTCATGTCGTTTTACTTCTCTAGTAAATGCTTCTTGATTATAATAATTTTTAGATATTTGAACTAGAAACAAGAAAAGCATTTTTTGCAGTGCACTTTTGTAAAAAAAAGTTTTACTTTTAATCGCATACTTAAGATTTATTGTCATAATTTCTACTTTTTTATGACCATTTTCGCATCTTCTCACTGCGATCTCGGCTGGCAGTCGCTGTGCTCCTCCAGTGCGTGTGTGAGTGTGTGTGAGTGAGTGTGTGTGAGTGTGTTCAGATCTCGGCTGGCAGTTGCTGTGCTCCTCCAGTGCGTGTGTGTGTGTGTGTGTGTGTGTGTGTGTGTGTGTGTTCAGATCTCGGCTGGCAGTTGCTGTGCTCCTCCAGTGCGTGTGTGTGTGTGTGTGTGTGTGTGTGTTCAGATCTCGGCTGGCAGTGGCTGTGCTCCTCCAGTGCGTGTGTGTGAGTGTGTGTGAGTGTTCAGCTGCTGATCTTGGTGAGCATCTTGTTGATGGCCTGTTTGACGTGTGTTGTGGAGCTGCGTCTGCGGGTCTTGCCCTGAACGGCGCGCCGGCGCCGGATCTCTCGCAGGAGCTCGTGAAACGCCTCGGCCACGCCTCCACCCGACCCGACCCGGTCCGCGCACGCAGAACACTCGTAGAACGCGCACGCCATATCGGCCGCCAGTCGCTCGCCCTCCTCCGTGGCCACCTGACGACCCAGGTCCAGATCCGCCTTGTTCCCCAGCAGAACCAGAGGCACGTGTTTGGGCCGCTTCACCTCGTCCAGGAGCCCTTAAAGGAGACAGCAGGAAGATATCACTTTTCCCGTCTTTAAAGGTGCAGTGTGTGATTTTAGCAGCATCTAGTGGTGAGTTTGTGAATTGCACCCAACAGAAGTTACGGTGGCCGACAGGAAGTGATGTCGTCGTCTGAGATGGCAGAGAGTAGCCAGTTAAACAATGAGGTTTCTTTACAAAGATCAATTATGATGTTTACTTTGTTATTCAGTAAAACGATATGTTATTGCGAATATTATTGTGACTTGTTCATCATTGTGTCAGTGTTTTATTCGCTGACTTTAGCTGAAGCTTCTTTACACGAAGAATAACATAGTGACGAAACGCGTTTGTCCGTTCAGGGCCACTGTAGAAACATGTGGATGTCAAACTTGTAGAGAGAAATGCCTCATTCTAAGCTAATAAACACATAACGCTTCATTAAGTAAGGTCTTTATACACCACTGAAAACATAGTTATGTTTATGATATTGCATTTCTGTCGACAGATCCTCCTAAATATTACACACTGCACCTCTAAGTGCTGTAATCGTCCGCTTCTACGACACAGAAAACGTGTAAAGTGAAACCCAGTAACTGTGTTCTGGTGAGTCTTTCTCTGACAGAAAATAAGCCGGTCAGATTTCGTTCTCCTTCTGACGTATGAAGAGGATCTTATTATAATATTACCGGCCCTTAATCTGCACGTTTACACACACCAGCCGACATTTGGTTCCACAAGCGACAACAGAGACCAGTTCTAACGCACTGGTGAAGATCCAGCAAAGCCTGAAACTGTTGTGTGGTTGAGCACAGACGAGCACTGAACACTATTGACCAGAACATGTCACCGCTGTCTTATAAACACCTCAGGAACTGTGGACACTTGTGGAGAAGTTAAACATGATGATGAGATGATCAATGTAACTCCACAACAACTACAGAAATGTCACCACTAACATTCAGAAACTCTTCCTGAGTCTCTCCGTAAGGCTGCACTCGCTACTGGTTATTCTGGGATTCTGGATGAGGGAGATTGGCCTGTTTTGTTGTTGCCTGAGTTTCTGAAGCTCGTGTAAAGACTCCGCCCTCTTCTGAATGGAGGCGGAGCTAAAGCTCATTTGCATTTAAAGGTGCAGTCTGTGAGAATGACAGCTAGTGGTCGAGAATGGTACTGCAGTCCAAATTCAAGATATCAGAGATTGTTCCCCGCCTCCTCAGACTCGACGCTCACGCGGGTCGCCAGTTTGAGAACGCAACAGGAACGAGTACAATTGACAACGAAAGCCGAGGAGACTTACACACTTGTTTTGATTTATCCGCGTTTTAATATGCTCTCGTTCATAGAGATTTATAGATGGACATCGAGGCTTTTTAGGTTGTGTGGAATCTACAATCTCTGACCCAGTTTGTTTGCTCGTTTCCATGGTTACGATACGCTGTTTTTCCTGACAACTGGCATCCCGGGTGTCGAAATACTATTGGCTGAACCAGGAGTGGGCGGAGTCACACAGACCAAAACAAAAACCGACTGACAACACGGAACATGTAAAACAATAAGTTTAATAACTGTAGAAGTGTTTATCAGAGGAATGAGAGCACGAGCTTAGCATGTTTCCTAAATATCTGCAAACATATTATGGTATTTTTATGCTTTAGTAGAGTAAAACAGTTACATACAGCACCTTTAAAGACACACAAAAATGGAGCGTTTTTGCTCACACCCAAAAAGGGGCAAATTTGACAATCTATAATACATGATCTGGTATTTTGAGCTGAGATCTCACACACACATTCTGGAGACGCCAGAGATTTATATTACATCTGGTGAAGAGGAGAGTCACCTTTAAGAGGAGCCACGTCCTCGAAGCTCCCGCGGTCCGTGATGTCGTAGACTAGGATGAACCCGTCGCCCCATCGCATGTGAGCCTCCTTCTGCAGGACGTCCTCCTGACCAACACACACACACACACACACACACACGTTAAAATGACTTCATCCTTCCCTCACACTTTATAACACATCTTTCCCTCGCGAGTCAAAATGACCCGAAGCCCTAAAACTATACTTTTTTTTTGTTGTTGCTTATTTTATTCCATTTTGATCATATTTTCGTCTATTTTTTAATGCAATATTTTTGGAGATATTTTGTTATTTTTTTTTACCTTTAAATTACTAGATTTGATTAACAAATAATAAATAAATAAATAAATAGTAATTTAAACACATTCCTCACAATTTCATGAATAACCCTTTTAATTCAGCTCTACATATCTTACATTGTGTGTCTCTGTCGACCTCTTGTGGAATAATAATAATATAAGATGATATTTCGTGACTCTAGATGTCCTTATAGCTCTATATGAGCTGTTCCCCTGGGTCCTAAAGTCAGTTTTCCTTCAGTGTGCATTCAGATACACATGTACACATTATACAATCATTTTTTGGTGAATTTTGAGCATTTTTCAGTTTTTCTATTCATTCCTAATGGGGGCAAATTGAGCCGCGAGAGAAGGATTTGTTACTGTTTTAAATTTCAACCACAAAACTCCTCGAATTCATTAAAAAAATGTGTGTGTATTCGTGGTTCAAGTGCGACAATAGTCCTGGGGTCTTAGAGCCTCTGATGAACACTCAATTTGTAAAATTAATGTACAAAAACATGCTATGATTATAAATCATAATTATGACATTTTTAAGTCATAATTATGAAGTGAGAAGTGAAAGTGCACCTGTCCGGCTGTGTCCAGAATCTCCATGCTGACCGTCTCGTCGTCAATAACGGCCTGGTGGCGATAGGTGGACTCTGTCAGACACACACACACACACACACACTGTGTTAGTGGACAGAACATCTGTGTAACACATGAGCGATGACAGCAGATTTACTGCGACTGAAGCTCAGAGTTCGTCTGTTTATTCTAAATGATTTATCATTATTGTGTTAATAATCTTGAATCAGAATCAGTTCCTCTTGCAGCATCTCTTCTCTTCTCTGATGATGTGGGCGGGGCTATAACCTGTCACTCACATGAGATCAGCCAATAGCAAACCACAACCATCCAATCAATTCCCCACGGACACAATCAAGCCCCGCCCACATGTGTTCTTGTACTGGATATACGACACTAGAGGGTTTCATGCGACTTTAATTTGAACTTGACTGTTATATGGTGAGTTGGAATCTAAAATTCCCCAAAAAGAGTCGATTCTTCTTTAGATTCAATATTCAACCAGAATTCACTGTTCCAAAAAACTTCTTGTTTTCATTTCATTTTCATATTTCACTTTAGTGCTTTAACTGTTTGATTAGTTAGACTCTATATTTTATATTGTTTTGCTTCAAATGATATTCTTTATCTGACTTTTGTTGTTTACTTTTAAATGACAGTAAATTTAATGGACATTTGTTCTTTTTTTTTTTTTTACTTTAAGTGACTTTTTGTAAATAAGATGAATAAGAATTTAAATATTTTTCAGAGTCGATTCCAAAATCTCTTGAATTTCTGGAACGGGAGCATGTTGTGCTTTGGCCCAGGTGCATTGTGGGACATAAATTGGCTCTGTGTATTTGACTGTACATCACTTCCATTTCTGGCTAATGCGAGAGCTGGCAGGACAGAACCTGTCACACACACACACACACACACACACACACACACACACACACACACACACACACACACAGACACACACACACACACACACACACACACACACACACACACACACACACACACACACAGACAGACACTCTCTCTCTCACACACACACACACACACACACACACACAGACAGACACACACACACACACACACACACACACACACACAGACACACACACACACACACACACACACACACACACACACACACACACACACACAGACACAGACACAGACACACACACTTACACTCACTCACACACACACACACACACACACACACACACACACACACACACACACACACACACAGACACAGACACAGACACACACACACACACACACACACACACACACACACACACACACACACACACACAGACAGACACTCTCTCTCTCACACACACACACACACACACACACACACACACACACACACACACACACACAGACAGACAGACACTCTCTCTCTCACACACACACACACACAGACACAGACACAGACACACACACACACACACACACACACACACACACAGACACACACACACACACACACACACACACACACACACACACACACTCTCACACACACACACACACACACACACACAGACACACTTTCACGTGTGTGTGTGTGTGTGTGTGTGTGTGTGTGTGTGTGTGTGTGTGTGTGAGAGTGTGTGTGTGTGTGATAGTGTGTGATAGTGTGTGAGTGTGTGTGTGAGAGAGAGAGAGTGTCTGTCTGTGTGTGTGTGTGTGTGTGTGTGTGTGTGTGTGTGTGTGAGAGAGAGAGTGTCTGTCTGTGTGTGTGTGTGTGTGTGTGTGTGTGTGTGTGTCTGTGTCTGTGTCTGTGTGTGTGTGTGTGTGTGTGTGTCTGTGTGTGTCTGTGTCTGTGTCTGTGTGTGTGTGTGTGTGTGTGTGTGTGTGTCTGGATTGACGTTCTGGACAGAAACTCAGGACTGAATGAAAGTGTTTATGAATGTTTCTCGGCACATGGAGTCCAAGCGTCTGCTGGCTCTCAGTCAGTGTTTAACTCACTCACGAATGCTTGAATGTCATTTGGCTCTAACCCTCAAACGTTTAAAGTGCTCTATTATACTATTTTAAAGGCTCCTGATGTTGTTTCGGCGTCTCCTACAACAGATTCACATTCATCCAAGGTAAAACACTTTAATGTCCTCATAATCTCCACTGCAGCATCAGCTCTTTTCTCTCAGTGTCTGAAACGCTTCGTTGGGAGATTCAGTCTCTCTAAGCTCCGCCTCTCTGAGAGCTGCTCTGCTGTGATTGGTCAGAAAGCAAACGCTCATTATCATATCTGAATCTCAGCTCTTGATCTCAGTGATACGAACAGTAACGATGGCGTGGGGTTTACCGTATCAATCTCAGAAAACAGCGTCTTCTCCACATGAACAACACGAACCAAACTCTTCCAGTCTCAGATACACTACAGTGTTTGAGGGCGGAGCTAAGAGACGCTGCTCAGCCAATCAGGATCCTTTATCCCTGAAAAGCGCTTGATTTCCGCTAAACTCCTTCACGGCAGCTCTGCATCTGGACTGGTTTAATCCGAGGACAGTAAACGAATCTTCTTTATTCATCAGGCGTCTCTGGCGCTGAACTCAATTACGTTTGATGGGTAAGAATGTGCAGAACGCTCTGATGAATGAGGAGTGTGTTTATAAAACAGAGCTTTTCATCCGTTTATATTCTATATTCGCTCACATGACCTTCCCCGCCTCTGTATTTCACTCACTTCAAAGACGTTTATTGTGTCTCCTCAAGTCTGTCCTGAGTTTGCAGAGGTCAAAGGTCATCCGTGATGAGGTCATATGACACGACATGCCTCGTAATCTTGAATCAGAATAACTTCTCTTCTCTGATGATGAGGGCGGGGCTATAACCTGTCACTCACATGAGATCAGCCAATAGCAAACCACAACCATCCAATCAAAATCAAGCCCCGCCCACATGTGTTCTTGTTCCAGAAGTGTTTCACTCGGATATACAACACTAGGAGAAGAGACTTTCTGAAGTGTTATGGTGTGTGTTTCTCACCGAGTGTCGGGTCGTACTCCCAGATGAACCTCTTGGTCAGGAACCGAACCACCAGAGCTGAGCAGAGAGAGAGAGAGTGAGAGACAGAGGGAGAGAGAGAGAGAGAGAGAGAGAGAGAGACAGAGGGAGACAGAGAGAGAGACAGACAGAGGGAGACAGACAGAGGGAGACAGAGAGAGAGAGAGAGAGAGACAGAGGGAGACAGAGAGAGAGAGAGAGACAGAGGGAGACAGAGAGAGAGAGAGAGACAGAGGGAGACAGAGAGAGAGAGAGAGACAGAGGGAGACACAGAGAGAGAGAGAGAGAGACAGAGGGAGACAGAGAGAGAGAGAGAGACAGAGGGAGACAGAGAGAGAGAGAGAGACAGAGGGAGACACAGAGAGAGAGAGAGAGAGACAGAGGGAGACAGAGAGAGAGAGAGAGACAGAGGGAGACAGAGAGAGAGAGAGAGACAGACAGAGGGAGACAGAGAGAGAGAGAGAGACAGAGGGAGACACAGAGAGAGAGAGAGAGAGACAGAGGGAGACAGAGAGAGAGAGAGAGACAGAGGGAGACAGAGAGAGAGAGAGAGACAGAGGGAGACACAGAGAGAGAGAGAGAGACAGAGGGAGACAGAGAGAGAGACAGAGGGAGACACAGAGAGAGAGAGAGAGAGACAGAGGGAGACAGAGAGAGAGAGAGAGACAGAGGGAGACACAGAGAGAGAGAGAGACAGAGGGAGACAGAGAGAGAGACAGAGGGAGACACAGAGAGAGAGAGAGAGAGACAGAGGGAGACAGAGAGAGAGAGAGAGACAGAGGGAGACACAGAGAGAGAGAGAGAGAGACAGAGGGAGACACAGAGAGAGAGGGAGACAGAGAGAGAGACAGAGGGAGACAGAGAGAGAGAGAGAGACAGAGGGAGACACAGAGAGAGAGAGAGACAGAGGGAGACAGAGAGAGAGACAGAGGGAGACACAGAGAGAGAGAGAGAGAGACAGAGGGAGACAGAGAGAGAGAGAGAGACAGAGGGAGACAGAGAGAGAGAGAGAGACAGAGGGAGACAGAGAGAGAGAGAGAGACAGAGGGAGACACAGAGAGAGAGAGAGAGAGACAGAGGGAGACAGAGAGAGAGAGAGAGACAGAGGGAGACAGAGAGAGAGACAGAGGGAGACACAGAGAGAGAGAGAGAGAGAGACAGAGGGAGACACAGAGAGAGAGAGAGAGAAACCCAAAACATCATAATATACACACAATATTCACAGATATGATTATTAGATATATAATACAATAATTCTACACATTTAATCCTCATACAGAGTGAATTCAAGAGGAATAAGTTGTTTATTCACATTATCTTAATGCCCAATTCAGTACATTTGAATCAAAATTATTAAATTAAATTAAATTCTAAGAATGATTCTCATAAGCTATAAAAAAGTTATTCCTGAACGTCCAGTTTTATAAATGTTTTAAAGCGTTTCTTCTTGGTTCTGTGAACGTTACGGGAACAGTAACATTGTATCATTCTTCACACATTATGGAACGTTACTTTTGAATCTGAACGTTCTGAAACAAGAAGAAACATTTAAAAAACGTTACATTTAAAAACAAACATCCACTGAAACATTCCAGAAGAAACATTCCCTGATCGATGTGTTTGTTCAGATAAAGAGCAGATAACGCTGAACGAACGTTATATTAATGTTACTGGAAGAACGTTTGTTCATAACGCTGAGAGAACGTTATTAGAACATTCCCTGTGTGCTTGTGAATCTGAACCCCGGATGATCGCTGGAAAGCGTGTGTGTGCTTTAACTCCAGGAACTGTGTCTTGATTTGAGAACGTGTGGATATTTGAGCTGGAGAACGACAGAAACTCTGACTGAGAGAAGCCTGTACGCAGTGTGAGGAAGAACGTCCACATATCGTGACGCAGATGTCGAGAGGAGAGGAACACGCGTATGTGTGTGTGTGTGTGTGTGTGTGTGTGCGTGCGCTGTCTGATTGTAATGAGTGTGTGTGGGAGCGGGTGTCCTCCT
>NC_138728.1:717091-729591 GCF_965113295.1 Leuciscus leuciscus
CAGACAGACAGATAGACAGACAGACAGACAGACAGATAGATAGATAGATAGATAGATAGATAGATAGACATGGTATCAAATGTTCACACGTTCTAATTTGTTGCACTGTTTATTTAAATGTAAGTTATGTTATAATATTTGATTCTATTATTTTTATGTTTTTAATTATTATTCTATGTATTCTAAGCTTTGGCAATATTGTATTATTTACAGTCATGCCAATAAAGCAATTTTAAATTTGATAGATAGATAGATAGATAGATAGATAGATAGATAGATAGATAGATAGATAGATAGATAGATAGATAGATAGATAGAAAGGTAAAGGAAATTAAATCTGCAGACAAAATGTACAATTAAAAAAATGATTTAGTAGAGTCTAATTGTCATTATATGTAGTGCAATATTTAATGCACAACACATAAACAGACCACAATCTCTGATATTGAATTTGATCATTCAGTAAATGTTATTAATATAGGATGATGTAAAGCAGGTTTGTTCATGTGATGAGGTTCAGTCTTCTTGTGTTCAGAGATTCAGGGCGGGGCGACAGATGCGCGCGTCCCAAACCTCGCTTCACTGCCTAGATAGTGCACATGTGAACAGTGTGTGCGCGTCACCGGGGATCAGAACCGAAGCCTAGACAGTGAACAGTGTGTGCGCGTCACCGGGGATCAGAACCGAAGCCTAGACAGTGAGCAATGGAGGATTAGAGACGCGACCAGAGAGACACAAACCAGAGCATCAGAGCCTCCTCGCGTCTCCATCATTCCTCCGTCCCGCAGAACCGAACACACACACCGAAACCGAGCCGAACACACACACACACACACACACACCGATACCGGGAACACCGAGCCGAACACACACACCGATACCGGGAACACCGAGCCGAACACACACACCGATACCGGACACACCGAGCCGAACACACACGCCGATACTGGGAAACCGAGCCGAACACACACGCCGAGCCGAACACACCCGATCCCGGCCGATGGACGGAACACACGCGCTCTGACGGAGATCTGCACTCGTGGATGTTCGGCTCGGTTCGGAGGTTCGATCGCTCGCTATTGTTCGGATGTGCGACGCTGAGAATCAAAGAGTCCGATTGATTCCCGAGCGAACATGAATTATTCTGCTCTCCGATGGGGTTCATCGCCTTGCTGCTTCATCTTCATTATCATCATCATCATTCAGGTGCGTGTTTTCTTCTCATCTATAGGTATAAATGAGCGGTTACATGGAGCGTTCATTACACACGCGCGTCATTAAACCAGCTCGTGTCTGGCTAGATGTGTGTGTGTGTGTGTGTGTGTGTGTGTGTGTGTCTGAACTGATGCGAGTTACACGATCAGAATCTGCTACAATATTCCTGCAGGCGAATCTGGGTCACACAGATGAACGTGTGTTTGTGTGTGTGTGTATATATGTTTGTGGATGTGTGTGTGTGTGTGTGTGTGTGTGAAGCATCAGTCGGCTTTCACTCACGGTTTCTGCTGCACAGGAAATTAAACATTTATTCTATAAAAATAACAACATAGTAGGCCTATATAATAATAATTATGATATTTTTATTGGGTTGTTATTATTATTATTATAATGCTATTTTTGTTTAGATATAATTATAATAATTATTAAACAAGTGATATAGCTTATAAAAGGCTTAACGCTAATTTAGAATCAGCATTTTTCTGTCAAAGTCTGCAGGAATTTTCCAGTCGATTTTCAAATGTGTGTGTGTATGTGTGTGTGTGTGTGTGTGTGTGTGTGTGTGTGTGTGATTGATTGATTGGGAAAGACACTGAACTGAGAGTCAGACATGACTCAGGCTCAGTGAACATGACTTTATGAGTGACACAGTTCAGCTCAGGAGTCAGTCGTTTACTGTATTGAATATGAACATGAACTCATGATTAATGAAGGATCGCACTCTTTCTCTTCACTGGATGTTGTTTGGTGGAAATCATGGTGTGAAAAATTATGATCATATGATGTTACAAGTGAGAATGTGTTTACAAGTGAGAATGTGTTGTTTTTGACATACACCTGTGTGTGTGTGTGTGTGTGTGTGTGTGTGTGTGTGTGTGTGTGTGTGTGTGTGTAATTGTGAGTGTGTGTGAGAGAGTTTAGTGAGTGTGAGAGAGTTTAGTGAGTGTGAGTGTGAGAGAGAGTTTAGTGAGTGTGAGAGAGAGTTCAGTGAGTGTGAGAGAGTTTAGTGAGTGTGTGAGAGAGTTTAGTGAGTGTGTGAGAGTTTAGTGAGTGTGTGTGAGTGAGTGAGTGTATGTGAGTGTGTGAGAGTTTAGTGAGTGAGTGTGTGTGTGTGTGTGAGTGAGTGTATGTGAGTGTGTGAGAGTTTAGTGAGTGAGTGAGTGAGTGAGTGTGTGTGTGTGTGTGTGTGTGTGTGTGTGTGTGTGTGAGAGAGAGTTTGTGAGTGAGTGAGTGTGTGTGTGTGTGTGTGTGTGTGTGTGTGTGTGTGTGTTAGTCAGCCAGCCATCAATAATCACACATGATCTTCAGTTGTTCCCTCAGTGTGTGTGTGAAGCTCCTCAGGTGATGGAGAAGTTGTGATGTGATGGAGAAGTTGTGGTGTGGTGGAGAAGCTGTGATGTGGTGGAGAAGCTGTGATGTGGTGGAGAAGCTGTGATGTGGTGGAGAAGCTGTGATGTGGTGGAGAAGCTGTGATGTGGTGGAGAAGCTGTGATGTGGTGGAGAAGCTGTGATGTGGTGGAGAAGCTGTGATGGAGAAGTTGTGATGTGATGGAGAAGTTGTGATGGAGAAGCTGTGATGGAGAAGTTGTGATGTGATGGAGAAGCTGTGATGGAGAAGCTGTGATGGAGAAGTTGTGATGTGATGTAGAAGTTGTGATGGAGAAGCTGTGATGGAGAAGCTGTGATGGAGAAGTTGTGATGTGATGGAGAAGCTGTGATGGAGAAGCTGTGATGGAGAAGTTGTGATGTGGTGGAGAAGTTGTGATGTGATGGAGAAGCTGTGATGGAGAAGCTGTGATGGAGAAGTTGTGATGTGATGTAGAAGTTGTGATGGAGAAGCTGTGATGGAGAAGTTGTGATGTGATGGAGAAGCTGTGATGGAGAAGCTGTGATGGAGAAGTTGTGATGTGGTGGAGAAGTTGTGATGTGGTGGAGAAGTTGTGATGTGATGGAGAAGCTGTGATGGAGAAGTTGTGGTGGAGAAGTTGTGATGTGATGGAGAAGTTGTGATGGAGAAGCTGTGATGGAGAAGTTGTGATGTGGTGGAGAAGTTGTGATGTGATGGAGAAGCTGTGATGGAGAAGTTGTGATGGAGAAGCTGTGATGTGATGGAGAAGCTGTGATGTGTTGGAGAAGCTGTGATGGAGAAGTTGTGGTGGAGAAGCTGGGGTGGAGAAGTTGTGATGTTGAGGAGAATCTGTGATGAGAAGCTGTGGTGGAGAGGTTGTGATGGAGAAGTTGTGATGTGGTGGAGAAGCTGTGATGGAGAAGTTGTGATGTGATGGAGAAGTTGTGATGGAGAAGTTGTGATGTGGTGGAGAAGTTGTGATGTTGTGATGTGATGGAGAAGCTGTGATGGAGAAGCTGTGATGGAGAAGTTGTGATGTGGTGGAGAAGCTGTGATGGAGAAGCTGTGATGGAGAAGTTGTGGTGGAGAAGTTGTGATGTGATGGAGAAGTTGTGATGGAGAAGCTGTGATGGAGAAGCTGTGATGTGATGGAGAAGTTGTGATGTGATGGAGACGTTGTGGTGGAGAAGCTGTGGTGGAGAAGTTGTGATGGAGAAGCTGTGATGTGGTGGAGAAGCTGTGATGGAGAAGTTGTGATGTGATAGAGAAGCTGTGATGGAGAAGTTGTGATGTGATGGAGAAGCTGTGGTGGAGAAGTTGTGATGGAGAAGCTGTGAGGTGGTGGAGAAGCTGTGATGGAGAAGTTGTGATGTGGTGGAGAAGTTGTGATGTGATGGAAAAGCTGTGGTGGAGAAGCTGTGATGTGTTGGACAAGCTGTGATGGAGATGTTGTGGTGGAGAAGCTGTGATGGAGAAGTTGTGGTGGAGAAGTTGTGATGTGGTGGAGAAGCTGTGGGTGGAGAAGCTGTGGGTGGAGAAGCTGTGATGGAGAAGCTGTGGTGGAGAAGCTGTGATGGAGAAGTTGTGATGTAATGGTGGAGAAGTTGTGATGTGATGGAGAAGTTGTGATCTGATGGAGAAGCTGTGATGGAGAAGTTGTGATGTGGTGGAGAATCTGTGGGTGGAGAAGCTGTGATGGAGAAGCTGTGGGTGGAGAAGCTGTGGTGGAGAAGTTGTGATGTGGTGGAGAAGCTGTGATGGAGAAGTTGTGGTGGAGAAGTTGTGATGTGGTGGAGAAGCTGTGGGTGGAGAAGCTGTGATGGAGAAGCTGTGGTGGAGAATATGTGATGGAGAAGTTGTGATGGTGGAGAAGTTGTGATGTGATGAAGAAGCTGTGGTGGAGAAGTTGTGATGTGATGGTGGAGAAGTTCTGATGTGATGGAGAAGCTGTGGTGGAGAAGTTGTGATGTAGTGGAGAAGCTGTGGTGGAGAAGATGTGATGGAGAAGTTGTGATGTGATGGTGGAGAAGTTGTGATGTGATGGAGAAGTTGTGATGTGGTGGAGAAGTTGTGATGGAGAAGTTGTGATGTGATGGTGGAGAAGCTGTGATGGTGGAGAAGCTGTGATGATGGAGAAGCTGTGATGGAGAAGTGTGATGATGGAGAAGTTGTGATGTGATGGTGGAGAAGTTGTGATGTGATGGAGAAGCTGTGGTGGAGAAGATGTGATGGAGAAGTTGTGATGTGATGGTGGAGAAGTTGTAATGTGATGGAGAAGCTGTGGTGGAGAAGTTGTGATGATGGAGAAGCTGTGATGATGGAGAAGTGTGATGGAGAAGCTGTGGTGGAGAAGTTGTGATGTGGTGGAGAAGCTGTGGGTGGAGAAGCTGTGATGGAGAAGCTGTGGTGGAGAAGATGTGATGGAGAAGTTGTGATGTGATGGTGGAGAAGTTGTGATGTGATGGAGAAGTTGTGATGTGATGGAGAAGCTGTGATGGAGAAGTTGTGATGTGGTGGAGAAGTTGTGATGGAGAAGTTGTGATGTGATGGTGGAGAAGCTGTGATGTGATGGAGAAGCTGTGGTGGAGAAGTTGTGATGTGATGGTGGAGAAGTTGTGATGTGGTGGAGAAGTTGTGATGGAGAAGCTGTGATGTGATGGAGAAGCTGTGGTGGAGAAGTTGTGATGTGATAGTGGAGAAGTTGTGATGTGGTGGAGAAGTTGTGATGGAGAAGCTGTGATGGAGAAGTTGTGATGTTTCAGGGTCAGGTGTTCCTCCAGTGATCTGTCGCTGCTCATGTGTGTTTTGAACTCAGAATAACAAATATGTGATTGTCCTGCAATAATGTTTTCATAAATCATGTGTTTGCTCTCAGTGATGACGAGTAGGGTGTTCGATTCGGACTTTAGATTGGGTCATGGATTTTAATGGTGAGACTTTGTTTTTATAATCAGGCTCTTAAAAATGATATAAAAACTTGGATTTAGATTTATCAGCCAATATATCGGTTATCGGCTTTCAAATATAAAGAATTATCGGTTATTGGACACAATTTTCATATCAGTGCGTCTGTAATTTTAACCAGGCGCTGGATTATAGCGCTGGATGAGACCGTAACACTGATCTGAGGTCAGTCTCGCTCTTCTACATCAGACGCATGCAGATGAAGATCATGGGATTAGTTAAACGTGTGTGTGTGTGTGTGTGTGTGTGTGTGTGTCTGGATCTGAAACGCTCCTCTTTCATCCATCAATACATAATACATGAGCCATCAGTGATTCGCATAAACGCTCCATCAGCAGAATGACTGTCAGAGCGGAAAACGGGAACGCCAGTGATAGTCTGGAGAGACTTTAGTGGGAAATCTTTATTAAACAGACCTTCAGGCATTCAGGAGTAGGGATGGGAAAGTATGAAAATTTCATATCACGATTACAGTGACCAAAATGATCGTGATTATCAATATCATCACGGTTTTGTAAAAACAAGATGAAAGTGTTGAGAAAGAGCTGATGCTCACACTGAAGACAGTTCAATATTTGAAAATCAACAAACAACAAATAAAACGAGCAGCTCTATGCACTTTTTTAAGCAAGATTATATTCTGTGGCATTTCCTTCCTTATAATGACCATCGTCAATAGCAACGCATCATAACACCGCGCACATCCATGTGTGACGCGCTCTCTCGTTTCATTCCAATACAACTTGCGTCTCCAATACAAAATGGATTTATACACAGGGAAGACTTCAAACAATCTCAATTCAATATGTCCCCGTAATTATGTGAAAAAAAAAAAAAAGTTGGTGTAATAACTGTACAGTGATATACATTATTATCCCTTAAAGGTGAACTAAGTAACTTTTTTTAGCTTAACTGAACAGCTTCGGAGTCATTGGAATGGTTATATTACTTATTTCGGGTTGAATGGTGGTCGTTTCGCACCCCCCTGGTGCCCGTGAGCGGAAAATACGCACTTGCAACTTTGAGCCGGCGGGCCGCCGGCCGCTGCATCAGGAAGTCTTGCGTGATATCAGGTCTCGCGATGTAAACAATTGCGTTACGGCCAAAAGAAATCTGCTAAAATGCTGTCATTATTGCGCTCCCTCACGCTGTCCGAACCCGAATGAAGAAGACGTTTTAAAGAATGTCCCATCTGCTTTGATGTCGTTGATCTATAGCCTCTGGTGTCTGAGAATCAACAACGAGTTTTTACAACAGTGTTGTCAAATATTTATTCCGAAGCTGTGGGGGGAGCTCTAGAGAGAAACCTGCGAGCAAAAAGCGAGAATACAGCGAAGAAATCCCGAAGCTACTGAGTGCTGCTTTAAATGTCACTCCTAATAGTCTTGTTTGAACTTGTTCGTCTTTGGCTCAAGGCCACTTGCTGCAAACTTTTCTTCGCGGAAGCTTCACGTTTATTTAAAGTGAGTGAGATCAAATATTTCAACTCAAAACAACATTTTGCACCCAATTATTTCTCAGACGTAGTTTTGGTATTGAGGTCAAAGTTAACTTGCCTTGCGTTGGCTATAAACAGTGGGTGATGGTCACACAAGACGACTCGGCAGATCTGAAGTGTTTATTGTAGTGACCATCCTCGATTAAGTTTCACTCAGGACTTTTGTAAAAGCTCAAATATGACCACACCTCAGATTTGGTCCTCTTAAAAGGCTGACAATCTCCCGAGCACGGCCACTGCCTTCCGCCATTCCTTCTCCAATAAAAACAACAACAACAACATTGCGCTGCGCCGGCGTCAGACTGTCGCTGGCTGGACAGGATTTACAGTGAGTTATTAAAATCGCGATAATCAAACACGGTTTTAATGATAATTAAATTTTAAACGATAATACTAACCGTCAGTGCATTTAATCGTGGTTTATAGTGAAACCGGCAATCGTCCCATTTCTGTTCAGGAGTTTACATCAGCATTAGAGTTGGGAATAGAAAATCAAATAGAATACTTGAGGTCAGGAATCGGATACTAGTTATAAAATTAAAATTTTGATTCCTCTTAACGATTCCTTTGTGAGCATTTCAATATGAGTTTAAACACTGAAGTGAGAGAGACTGTGTGTATCAGTGTACTGGATCCGTGCAGCTCTTAAAGGGACAGTCATAAACTGCAGTTATTTTACATTTGATTACAGTTTCTGCACCTGAAAATCTTAAAACACTTTATTTCAATCATATCTTTATTCAGTTTTATCTATTTGTTGCAATTGCTCCTTTTTTATTTGTTCTTTGTTAATAACTGAGTGTTTATTGACTTTAATAATGCTTTAGTTTATATTAGTTCAGCTAGTTGTTCTTCTATGGTGTTTTTAAACCACAGTCAAACGCTCGTGTGTGAGTGTTCTTTAGCCTTTTCTGTTCATGATATTCAGACACAATTACATGTTTTGCAATAAGAATAAATGTGAATGATATCTAAGGTTTTGTTTGTTTGTTTTTTGCATTATTGGAATCGATAAGAATCGGAATCGTTAAAATTCAAACGTTCCCCAACCCTAATCCTCATATAAATGTGTGTTATGATTTCCAGTAGTTGGCTGATATTGTACAGCAGTGAGAGACGTGTGAGTTTGAAAAGCCTCTTCAGCCGCTGAATGTGTGTGTGTCATTGATGCTCTTTGTCATCATTCATGAACACACAGGCGGCCATTGAGCGCGTCGTTCGTGACGCTCCGTGTGTTTGGATGAAGACTGACACACACACTCCGGCTTTCACTGAGGATCCGATGGGATTCGCTGATGCAGAAACCACTGCGACTTCAGCTGTGTTTCACTCATTCAGGATCGGGTCTGTCAAAAGCCTGACAGAAAGAGAAAATAGAAGAGTTTCCTGCTAAAGGAACTCTATTGTATGGTTTAGCTTGTTTCCGCCACAGAATAATAAGAATAAAGATAATTGTGACTTTTTATCTTGCAAGTTTCACTTTAGAATTCTTAATTTTGAGTTTTTATGTACTCTATAACTCATATTGTTGAGTTTATATACTCTGATAAATCGTAATTGTGAGTTTATACGGTATATAACTCATAATTGTGTTTATATAGCCTACTCTATAACTCATATTTTTTAGTTTATATGCTCTATAATTTGTAATTGTTTATATACTCTATAACTCATATTTTTGAGTTTATATAGTCTATAACTCGTAATTGTGTTTATATACTCTATAACTCGTAGTTTTGAGTGTATCTCTAACTCATATTTTTGAGTTTATATACTCTATAACTCATGATTGTGTTTATATACTCTATAACTCATGATTGTGAGTTTATATACTCTATAACTCATGATTGTTTATATACTCTATAACTCATGATTGTGAGTTTATATACTCTATAACTCGTATTTTTGAGTTTATATACTCTATAACCCATATTTATGAGTTTATATACTCTATAACTCATGATTGTGAGTTTATATACTCTATAACTCATGATTGTGAGTTACTCATGATTGTGTTTATATACTCTATAACTCATGATTGTGAGTTTATATACTCTATAACTCATGATTGTGAGTTTTTATACTCTATAACCCATATTTATGAGTTTATATACTCTATAACTCATGATTGTGAGTTTATATACTCTATAACTCATGATTGTGAGTTTATATACTCTATAACTCATGATTGTGAGTTTATATACTCTATAACTCATGATTGTGTTTATATACTCTAAAACTCATGATTGTGAGTTTATATACTCTATAACTCATGATTGTGAGTTTATATACTCTTTAACCCATATTTTTGAGTTTATATACTCTATAACTCATGATTGTGTTTATATACTCTATAACTCATGATTGTGTTTATATACTCTATAACTCATGATTGTGAGTTTATATACTCTATAACTCATGATTGTGTTTATATACTCTAACTCATGATTTTGAGTTTATATACTCTATAACTCATGATTGTGAGTTTATATACTCTATAACTCATGATTGTGAGTTTATATACTCTATAACTCGTATTTTGAGTTTATATACTCTATAACTCATGATTGTGAGTTTATATACTCTATAACTCATGATTGTGAGTTTATATACTCTATAACTCATGATTGTGAGTTTATATACTCTATAACTCATGATTGTGTTTATATACTCTAACTCATGATTGTGAGTTTATATACTCTATAACTCATGATTGTGATATACTCTATAACTCGTATTTTGAGTTTATATACTCTATAACTCATGATTGTGAGTTTATATACTCTATAACTCGTATTTTTGAGTTTATATACTCTATAACTCATGATTGTGAGTTTATATACTCTATAACTCATGATTGTGAGTTTATATACTCTTTAACCCATATTTTTGAGTTTATATACTCTATAACTCATGATTGTGAGTTTATTTACTCTAAAACTCATGATTGTGAGTTTATATACTCTATAACCTATATTTATGAGTTTATATACTCTATAACCCATATTTATGAGTTTATATACTCTATAACCCATATTTATGAGTTTATATACTCTATAATTCATGATTGTGAGTTTATATACTCTATAACTCATGATTGTGAGTTTATATACTCTATAACTCATGATTGTGTTTATATACTCTATAACTCATGATTGTGTTTATATACTCTATAACTCATGATTGTGTTTATATACTCTATAACTCGTATTTTTGAGTTTATATACTCTATAACTCATGATTGTGAGTTTATATACTCTATAACTCATGATTGTGAGTTTATATACTCTATAACTCATGATTGTGTTTATATACTCTAAAACTCATGATTGTGAGTTTATATACTCTATAACTCATGATTGTGAGTTTATATACTCTTTAACCCATATTTTTGAGTTTATATACTCTATAACTCATGATTGTGTTTATATACTCTATAACTCATGATTGTGTTTATATACTCTATAACTCATGATTGTGAGTTTATATACTCTATAACTCATGATTGTGTTTATATACTCTAACTCATGATTTTGAGTTTATATACTCTATAACTCATGATTGTGAGTTTATATACTCTATAACTCATGATTGTGAGTTTATATACTCTATAACTCGTATTTTGAGTTTATATACTCTATAACTCATGATTGTGAGTTTATATACTCTATAACTCATGATTGTGAGTTTATATACTCTATAACTCATGATTGTGAGTTTATATACTCTATAACTCATGATTGTGTTTATATACTCTAACTCATGATTGTGAGTTTATATACTCTATAACTCATGATTGTGATATACTCTATAACTCATGATTGTGAGTTTATATACTCTATAACTCGTATTTTGAGTTTATATACTCTATAACTCATGATTGTGAGTTTATATACTCTATAACTCGTATTTTTGAGTTTATATACTCTATAACTCATGATTGTGAGTTTATATACTCTATAACTCATGATTGTGAGTTTATATACTCTTTAACCCATATTTTTGAGTTTATATACTCTATAACTCATGATTGTGAGTTTATATACTCTATAACTCATGATTGTGAGTTTATATACTCTATAACTCATGATTGTGAGTTTATTTACTCTAAAACTCATGATTGTGAGTTTATATACTCTATAACCTATATTTATGAGTTTATATACTCTATAACCCATATTTATGAGTTTATATACTCTATAACCCATATTTATGAGTTTATATACTCTATAATTCATGATTGTGAGTTTATATACTCTATAACTCATGATTGTGAGTTTATATACTCTATAACTCATGATTGTGTTTATATACTCTATAACTCATGATTGTGTTTATATACTCTATAACTCATGATTGTGTTTATATACTCTATAACTCGTATTTTTGAGTTTATATACTCTATAACTCATGATTGTGAGTTTATATACTCTATAACTCATGATTGTGAGTTTATAGACTCTTTAACCCATATTTTTGAGTTTATATACTCTATAACTCATGATTGTGAGTTTATATACTCTTTAACCCATATTTTTTAGTTTATATACTCTATAACTCATGATTGTGAGTTTATATACTCTATAACTCTCATGATTGTGAGTTTATATACTCTTTAACCCATATTTTTGAGTTTATATACTCTATAACTCATGATTGTGTTTATATACTCTATAACTCATGATTGTGTTTATATACTCTATAACTCGTATTTTTGAGTTTATATACTCTATAACTCATGATTGTGAGTTTATATACTCTATAACTCATGATTGTGAGTTTATAGACTCTTTAACCCATATTTTTGAGTTTATATACTCTATAACTCATGATTGTGAGTTTATATACTCTTTAACCCATATTTTTTAGTTTATATACTCTATAACTCATGATTGTGAGTTTATATACTCTATAACTCTCATGATTGTGAGTTTATATACTCTTTAACCCATATTTTTGAGTTTATATACTCTATAACTCATGATTGTGTTTATATACTCTATAACTCATGATTGTGAGTTTATTTACTCTAAAACTCATATTTATGAGTTTATATATTCTATAACTCATGATTGTGAGTTTATTTACTCTAAAACTCATGATTGTGAGTTTATATACTCTATAACCCATATTTATGAGTTTATATACTCTATAACTCATGATTGTGTTTATATACTCAAACTCATGATTGTGAGTTTATATACTCTATAACTCATAATTGTGAGTTTAAATTACGAATTGTGAATTTTGATCTATAGAAATGTAAGATTGTAAGTGATAAAGTCTGAATTGCGAGATTTAAACTCAATTCTGAGAAAAAAGTCACAATTCCGACTTCTAAATGTTGTTTATTCCGTGGCGTAATGAATCTTCCATAGTTTCGTGATGCCGTTACAGTGATGTTTCTAGTGGTTAACCACCACTGTACAGTATTAGATGACAGCACATGATGGAATGATATGGACTGGTTTG
>NC_138728.1:734591-754591 GCF_965113295.1 Leuciscus leuciscus
CCGTCGCTGTGATGACCAGTGAGACAGCTGTCAATCATCAATCAAATGAAAACAGAGAGAAATCAACTCGCATATAATAATCCAAGAGAAATAAATCAAATAAAAACATTTATAAAGAAATTAGTAAATAAATAACCATTTTGATGAATTAGTTAAAATAGGCATTAATAATTAACAAATAATAAAACATTTATAAATTAATTAGCAGCAATAATAATAATTTTAACAATAATAAATTAAAATAGGCAATAATAATTATTAAAAAGTGTACATAAAGCAATATATAAAAATAGTAAATAAATTAAATTTATGATTATAAATGAATTAATACCTATAAATTAATTAAATACTAAATAAATTAAATAAAAATAAGTAGTTAAAATACACAATATCGATTAATAAATAAACAAAACATTTATAAGTAAATCAGTAAATAACCATAATAATAATTAATTAATTAATTAAAAATAGCCATTAATAATTAACAAAAATGAAACATTTGTAAATAAATTCATAAATAAATAACAATAATAATAATAAAGCTAATAATAATAATTAATAAATAAAATAAAACATTTATAAATAAATAAATAGAGTAAAAATAATAAATAAAAGTAATAAATTAATGAATCAATTCAATCAAATAAAATAAAAACGGTAATACTGATGAATTAATAACTAAATAAATCATTAAAATATGGTTATTTAATTAAATATTAAATAAATGAAATAAGCAAAATAGTTAATTAATTATAGATTTTATATAATAATATAATTTTTAATTAATTAATTTATAACTGTTTTATGTTTATTTATTCACATATTATAATATAATATATATATTTTATTTTATTTTAAATAGGCAGTAATAATTCATTTGAATTGTTATATTGCTACCGTTGTTATAACATGACTGACACCATGATGTCCACAGATATTAAATGACTTTGTCTTCAGTGACAGCAGAAGTGCCTTCAGTCCTGTATTAGAGATGCCACTGAATGTTCAGTCTCCTGTGCAGCTTCTCCAGTGTGACGTGTGTGTGTGTGTGTGTGTGTGTGTGTGTGTGCAGAGCCTCTTCCTCTAGACAGTGTTGAGATGTCTGATTACGGGCCGTCTCCGGAGACCGGTGTGGTGTTTCAGATGCGTTCCCCGGAGCGGAGCGTCTTCAGCAGAGTGAACATCAGCTTCACTGAGGGCCGCCAGCAGCGCTACATGCTTTATAAAGGTGCGCTTCCTCGAGTCTGCGTTAGGGCTCGGGGTCGTTTGTTTTCAATACCGGTGCCAAAATCTGTACTTATAAAACGGATAGTTCCAGTCCTTGATTCTGATTGGTTGAGCTGCGTTCGAAGCCGTTCTAAATGACTCCACACACACACACACACACACACACACACACACACACACACACACACACACACACCTGTGACCGCGTTACACTAGTGTTACTCCACACACACACACACACACACACACACACACACACACACACACACACACCTGTGACCGCGTTACACTAGTGTTACTCACACATACACACACACACACACACACACACACACACACACACACACACACACACACACACACACACACACCTGTGACCGCGTTACACTAGTGTTACTCCACACACACACACACACACACACACACACACACACCTGTGACCGCGTTACACTAGTGTTACTCCACACACACACACCTGTGACCGCGTTACACTAGTGTTACTCACACATACACACACACACACACTCCTAATTGTCCATCATTCTGGTGATATGTTTACGTAAGGCCGTCGTATGTGCTCGTCCTTTCTGCGCATGCGCACTTTCAGGTGTATATGTGTGTGCTGAAGCTATGGTTTCAGCCATTCATTGAAGCTCGCCGTTCTCACCGGGTTTTTTCAAAATGTCTGAGGGTCGCAAGAGAAAAAGTGTCTACGAATTGTATGACAAGAAGAGAAAGTCCTCTGAAGAGAGAAACAAGACCAGAGTATTTTTGGGAGAGTATTTCACACGCTGGCGTGCGCTAAAAGCTAAAAGCACAGGTTGGGCTTCCCAATGATGCCTCAGTCGTGAAGTTTCTACTCGACAGGTAAAGTTTGGCATGCTATTTGGAGAAATCCATTTAAAATCACTGCTAGTAAAAGTTAATGTAAGCTATGATTAGTGATCTTGCAACTTGTAAACAGAGCGTGCATGAGGAGATCTAGGCTCGTGCATGCTCTCTCGTGTCGTGCACACGTTTAATAGGGTGTTGCGCATGTGTATTTTTTCAAAAAGTGGAGAGGGCGGTTCTTTTCTAAAATTCGGGAAAATCCTCCGCTATACCTTTAAAGTGAATATTTTTACGGATAAACTGTTTTATAAAAGCAATAAGCCCCTTGAAGCCATGATTTACAGTGAGTTTAGAACAGCTGAGGGGTTTTACTCCGCGTCGAGCCTAACAACGCCCTCAGCTGTTCTACACTCACTGTCAATCATGGCTTCAAGGGGCTTAATGCTTTCATTTAAAACAGTACCGGTGCCTGAACTGATACTTTAAAAAAAGAGCCTTAAAAACGATGGTGAACGACATTAAAGAACGGCTTTTTTATTGGAAAAAACAAAAACAACCTAACCCAGGCTCTTTAAAGTATCAGTTCACCGTTTTGTCACCGGTACCGTTTTAAAGGGCACCTATTATGCAAAATCCACTTTTACATGGTGTTTGAACATAAATGTGTGTTGGCAGTGTGTGAGCAAAACCACCCTAGAATGATAAAAATCCACCCAGTGTTTTTTTTTACAATCTCAATAAATCATAAGCACTGTCTCAGAATGAGCTGTTCTCAGATTCAGCGCAATGTGACATAGAATTGCGCAGGCCCCTCCCACGACTGTTGAGTGACACTTCAGTTTGAGCATAGACCCGCCCTGAGTGAGCTGGACACAGGCCCCTCCCACGACTGTTGAGTGACACTTCAGTTTGAGCATAGACCCGCCCTGAGTGAGCTGGACACAGGCCCCTCCCACGACTGTTGAGTGACACTTCAGTTTGAGCATAGACCCACCCTGAGTGAGCTGGACACAGTCCGCCATTGTTCGACGCTTGAGCAGCTGTAGACAAGAATGTCTCCTAAGCGATTGAGGTGTTTTGTTGTTGGATGTCAGAATGAACATATCAGTCTTCATTTACTCTCGTTCTTACTCGAGGATGGATCTGTACTGTTCGTGATCCAGATTACACTCTCTGGAGCGACAGGACTAACGTTACTGACCACGGCAGAAATTAAAGTGAGAGCGCGCACTTTATCACAGCTCATCGAATAGTTTTACGGATTTACAGTGTACCAGTTTATTAAGCACAGACTGAAAAGGTGTGTATATATTTGTTTACTGTTAGTTGTAACGAGTGTTTTGTGTACTTCGGTGTGTATGTTCCATGATAATGAAAGGGAGAGAGAGAGAGTTTATGGATAAGACTTTAATGCTCACATCTTATACTGTGTTTATTTAGCTGTTCCTACAGTGATTCTCTGGAGTAAAACTAACGCTTCATCTTTTGTGTGATGTACAATAAACTTCATTGAACTCATCAGTATATTTTGGTCATCATTCGGACGAGGTCTGCTACAGCAGGCTTGTATTAATAGTGGATAAAAGCAGATGACAAATAAGTTATAACCATAATTAAGCTAAACTATACCTGTTCTATCTCCATACAGCATATATTCTCTGGCTCTGTGGGCATTATTGTCCGACTCCGAGTCGAAATGAACACGCTACTGAGAGTTTCTGTTTTGATATTATCAGATGAGATTGTCCTGACTGAAGCGTGAGCTCGTGAGGCTCCGCCCCCTGGGCCGGCAGCAGCAGTTAATTTGCATTTAAAGGGATACACACTAAAACAGCGCGTTTTTCTGAGCCCCAAAAAATGACAATTTAAACATGCTGTAAAAAAATATCTGTTGGGTATTTTGAGCTAAAACTTCACATACATACTCTGGGGACATCAGAGACTTATTTTACATCTTGTGAAAAGGGTCATAATAGGTCTCCTTTAAAGCGGTGGTATGAATCCCCTTTCACAAGATGTAAAATAAGTCTCTGATGTCCAGAGTGTGTGTGTGAAGTTTTTGCTCAAAATACCCCACAGATATTTTTATATAGCATGTTAAAATGGCCACTTTTTGAGGGTGAGCAAAAATGCACCGCTTGTGTGTCTGTCCCTTTAAATGCAAATGAGTTGCTGCTCCCGGCACAGGGGGCGGAGCTACAACAGCTCGTGTCTTTTTACCTCACACACACATGCATTGAACATTTCAAAAACTTTTAGCCTTTTATGTTCAAACTGAAGTCAGACAAAGATGGAGAGACTCAAGAAGAAGTGAAACATGCAGAAGCAACAGGACATTTCTGAATGGTTTCGAAAAAAAACCAAACGACCCCCGACCCTAATCTTCATCTCTCTCTGTATCTGCAGATTTCCACAAAGGGAGAACGGTGTTCAAGCACTGGCTGTCGGGGGTGTGTTACAGCAACATCACGTTCCAGCTGATCTCTGAGGCCACGGTCAACAAGAGCTCGATGATCAGCCGAAGCCCGATCCTCCTCGAGCCCCGACAGCACCGCACCGGTACCACTCCATCTTCATCTTCATCATCATCATCATCAGCGTCATCAGGGTTTCAAATTAACACCCGCCAAATGCGGGTACAAATCAACTGTGGCGGGAAACACCGGCTACGTTTACATGCACAACTTGTGTTTCAATCGGACTGAATTCATTCCAATCTGAATGTAGAGTTTACATGAACGCTGAACATGTGATCGGGTTGATGTGTGCGTTTATATTTCACAAGCTTCAAATCGGAATAGATATAGTTTCCCAGTGTTTGCACATAATAATTGTTCTCCTACATTGGTTCTTTTTGTTTTAAACAGCAGAATTAATATTTATAAGTTTCTGGTCATAATTTGGAGACGATGAGCATATGAACTGTTGTGCCGCTGCTTATATTGATCACACAGTAAAACTGTGGATGAGAGTCTGAAACCAGGACTGACTCTGAGTGAAAGGAGGATTCTAGGAGGACGAGACGCTCATTTATACGACACTTTATTCAACAGGAGGAACAGCTCGTCATTGCGCTATTTCTATGTCATTACGCTATTTCTACGTCATTACGCTATTTCTACGTCATTTTCTATGTCTTCACGCTATTTCTACGTCATTTTCTACGTCATTTTCTACGTCATTACGCTATTTCTACGTCATTATGCTATTTCTACGTCATTGCGCTTTTTTACGTCATTTTCTACGTCATTATGCTATTTCTGTCATTACGCGATTTCTACATCATTACATAATTTCTACATCATTACGCTATTTCTACATCATTGCGCTATTTCTGTCATTACGCTATTTCTACATCATTACACAATTTCTACGTCATTACGCTATTTCTACGTCAATGCGCTATTTCTACGTCATTGCGCTAGTTCTACGTCATTGCGCTATTTCTACGTCATTGCGCTATTTCTACATCATTACGCTATTTCTACGTCATTATGCTATTTCTACATCATTACACAATTTCTACGTCATTACGCTATTTCTGTCATACGTTATTTCTACGTCATTACGCTATTTCTACGCCATCACGCGATTTCTACGTCATTACGCTATTTAGCTATTTCTACGTCATTACGCTATTTCTACGTCATTGCGCTATTTTGCTATTTCTACGCTATTTCTACGTCATTGCACTATTTCTACGTCATTACGCTATTTTGCTATTTCTACGTCATTACGCTATTTCTACGTCATTACGCTATTTTGCTATTTCTACGTCATTACGCTATTTTGCCATTTCTACGTCATTACGCTATTTTGCTATTTCTACGTCATTACGCTATTTCTACGTCATTATGCTATTTTGCTATTTCTACGTCATTACGCTATTTTGCTATTTCTACGTCATTACGCTATTTCTACGTCATTATGCTATTTTGCTATTTCTACGTCATTACGCTATTTCTACGTCATTACGCTATTTTGCTATTTCTACGTCATTATGCTATTTTTGCATCATCGCACATGCGCAATCCTTTCAGTTTCGGTTTTCAGTCTGATCAAGTGTTCACATGTTCTCTCGATCGGATTAGGAAAGTAATAAACCCAATTCAATCTGATCGAAATTCCATTGGGATCGAGCTCAATCGGATCGACTAAGGTGTTTTACATGAAGGCGTTTCAGTCCGATCGAGCCGTCAATCCCGTTACTAACAGATTATTTGGCTGCATGTAAACATAGCCTCTGTCAAATCACGAGCCAATTTGGAGGTTACTTATTCCCCCAGTTTCACAGACAAGGCTTAAGCCTAGTCCCGGACTAAAATGCATGTTTGAGCTGTTTTAACGGAAAGCAACTTGCACTGACGTATCTTAAAATGTATTTGTGCCATTGTTTTGTCTCAAGATGCACATCAGTAATGTTTTTTTCAAAGGTACGTTTATAAAAGCCACTTAAATGCCCTAATTGAACTAAGGCCTAATCCTGGCTTAATCTAAACCCTGTCTGTGAAACCGGGCCATTATGTTTACTCACTTTGCTGGAGAAGTTTGTGCAAGTCACACAAAAGCGCAAATACTGATCATCATGATATATTAAATACAGCGTATTACACAGAATCTGCTCATATCTGGCTTTACTCGAACACACTCGTCACTACGCAACACATAACGGCGCGCTTGCTCATTTGCATTGAAGCCAAAGCGAAGATTAAAAAGCATTCGATGAACAGAAAACACATTGTTATTTTCCAACATCCAAACTGTGACGTAGTTAATCTGGTTCATTTCTTCTTTCTTTTGGCCAGTAGAAGTTCTGAATGGCCGGTAACTTTAGTAGCCAAATTGGCCAGTGAGTGGAAAAGTTCATTTTAAACCCTGATCACCATCATCATCACATGACCTTTAATTAGCTTTAATGAGTCACTGAACGAGGTCGTGAGCTGTGGATGAACCTCGTCTGTGCTGTGAATTATTGATGAAAACTCTCCGGATTCACAGCGAGACACTAATTATCCAAACCCGCCGAGAGACTAATGAGCGAGCAAAAATGTTTCGCTTCAAGAATATCCTGTTTTTAGGATCATTCATAGTTATTTTAACTAGCGTAATTATTACCCACAAACACTCATTATTGTAATTTGAAAGAGAAACTAGACTGAGAACTGTAATGATTTTATTTACAATAATATTTTATATCATGGTTACATTAACTGTATGACAGTCACTGTTGAAAATAATGCGAATTATGAAAACATTTGGTTTAATCTGACAATATTAAAAACTAAAATTATACATTGAATAAATAAATCTTGAAGTCCGCTTTGGAAAAAAAAGGGCTTAAAAATATTGTCATATTCAAAATATGTATTTGAAATATCTTTTTTTTTTTTATTATTGTATTTATATAAATTCATTATATATTCTATATACTACCATTAATCTGATTTTAATTAAAAAAATCAGTGCTTAAGAATACGTTGAAAATATGTATTTGAAATATAATTTAACAGTTTTGTTTGAAAATAATGCGAATTATGAAAAACTCAAACTAAAGTGTGCTCAACGGTCTTTCAAAATAATATCATGAAATGAACAATTATATGAATTAAAATGAATAATATTAATAATTAATAAAATTTATAGTTAATAACATTTCTTCTCAAATTGTGTTCTTAAAAATAATTTTATTAGATTATTATTTATTTAAATTAATATTTTTATTTTATTTTGTATACCACATTTGGTTTAATCTGACAGTATTAAAAGCAAAAATTATACATTGAATAAATAAATGTTGAAATCACCTCTGGGAAAAAAAGGGCTTAAAAATATTGTCATATTCAAAATATGTATATAAAATATATATTTTTTTTAAATTCTTCAATAATTACACTTTATTATTTTTATTTATTTAAATACATTTTATATTCTATATACTACCGTTAATCTGATTTTAATAAAAAAATCAGTGCTTAAGAATACATTGAAAATATGTATTTGAAATATAATTTAAGTTTTTCCTCAATAATTAGACATAATTTAATTTGCTCGTTGTTATTTGAGTAATCCATGATAATGATGTTTTCTGTCTGCAGTCCCAAACCCTCCTCTCAACGTGTCCCTCAAAATCCTCCACCTCAGCGGACCTGACCCGCACGGGGCCGTTCTGAAGGCGGCCCACAATGCATCATTCCTCCGCAGGACACGTGACGTCCCTTCAACCGAAGAACAGGAAGGGGCGGATCCTGATGAGGTGGGCGTCACGCAAACGCCCCTGAACGAGTCCGTAACCGACGGCGACAGCAGCACACCCGAACCCACACATGACAACAGCACTGAGCCTCTGTGGGCGGAGCCTATGGGAAGCCCCGCCCCCACCGAGGAGGAGGAGGAGTTCGTCAACGCAGTGCTTCCAGAGTACGAGGACTCTAACGAGCCGGGTTCAGCCATGGATGTGAACTTTGACCCCAGAGTGAGGCTGGATGTGACCTTTGACCCCAGAGCGAGGCCCAATCCGCTGTCGGTCCTGCTGGAGCTGCGCTGGTCTCCGCCGACGACACACACCTCGTTCGACGGGTTTAACGTCTACATCTACCGCGACGGTGACAATAATCTTTCGTGAATCAACAATTAAACAGCTTCACTTTTACACTGTTAATATAGATATAGACTGTTAATATGGATGGATGGATGGATATAAAGATAGATAGTGGAAGTATTTTACACAGCAAATATCCTCAGTCATTAATAGAAACACACGTATGTTTGTTTGATCAGGAAACTGCACTGAAACGGCCACGGTTGATGAACACACACACGAGTTCTTCAGCGAACTGTCGGAACCGGGAACGTATCGGGTTCTCGTCACAACACTCAGCTCGAGCGGAGACTGTGAGGCCCGAGAGAGTTCTGCCGACACCGGGGTCACCTTCTACCTCAGTATGACCTCCGACACGCACACACACACACACACACACCCTGACACACACACACACACACACCCTGACACACACACACACACACACACACACACCCTGACACACACACACACACACACACACACACCCTGACACACACACACACACACACCCTGACACACACACACACACACACTCACACACCCTGACACACACACACACACCCTGACACACACACACACACACACACACCCTGATCCACACATATGCCACACATGCCATACAGAGGGTGCAGAGGTGACGAGTGTGTTTGTGCGTGTGCGTGTGCGTGTGTCTCTGTGTGCGTGTGCGTGTGCGTGTGCGTGTGTCTCTGTGTGTGTGTGTGCAGGTCCGCGGGGCGAGTGGATGGAGCAGCCTCAGGAGCGTCCTCAGGCGGTCAGTGTGAGGATGTTGGACTCGAGCACGGCTAGCGTCTCCTGGGCTCCGGCGACTCACAGGTACAACGGGAGCCTGATCTCAGTGCTGTCACTCACCTGTCTGAGGCCCAGCATCAGCCAGCGCATGGAGAACACCTACTGCTCACAGGTGATGCCCGCAGGACATACTCAAGGATATAGTGTGCATGCAGTATATAGTGTACATGTACATCAATCAATACAAATGTTATCAACATCAACCAAAGCTGCATCTATTTATGTGTATTTATTACTTATTTATATTTACACGACAAATGCATATCTTGAATTAGAACTGCATGATTTGGGGGGAAAATCTAATTGCCAGAGCAGAAGTAAACATGTGACCTGCTCTCCTGTCTCTCATAGGAGAATCTCACCAGTGACATCATCAGCAGCTTGACTCCAGGCGCCCAGTACAGAGTGGTGGTTTATCACACTAACGGGCCGCTCGTTAGTCCCGCCTCTGAACCCGTCATCATTGATATAGGTTAGTAACTGTTCTGCTCGGTTTGTAGAAGCATACTAATGTTTCTACTCTATATAGTGTGCATGCTGTACATAGTGTGCTTAAGTATATAGTGTGCATGCTGTACATAGTGTGCTTATTTAAGTATATAGTGTGCATGTTGTACATAGTGTGCTTAAGTATATAGTGTGCATGCTGTACATAGTGTGCTTAACTATATAGTGTGCATGCTGTACATAGTGTGCTTAAGTATATAGTGTGCATGCTGTACATAGTGTGCTTAAGTATATAGTGTGCATGCTGTACATAGTGTGCTTATTTAAGTATATAGTGTGCATGCTGTACATAGTGTGCTTAAGTATATAGTGTGCATGCTGTACATAGTGTGCTTAAGTATATAGTGTGCATGCTGTACATAGTGTGCTTATTTAAGTATATAGTGTGCATGCTGTACATAGTGTGCTTAAGTATATAGTGTGCATGCTGTACATAGTGTGCTTAAGTATATAGTGTGCATGCTGTACATAGTGTGCTTATTTAAGTATATAGTGTGCATGTTGTACATAGTGTGCTTAAGTATATAGTGTGCATGCTGTACATAGTGTGCTTATTTAAGTATATAGTGTGCATGCTGTACATAGTGTGCTTAAGTATATAGTGTGCATGCTGTACATAGTGTGCTTAAGTATATAGTGTGCATGCTGTACATAGTGTGCTTATTTAAGTATATAGTGTGCATGTTGTACATAGTGTGCTTAAGTATATAGTGTGCATGCTGTACATAGTGTGCTTATTTAAGTATATAGTGTGCATGCTGTACATAGTGTGCTTAAGTATATAGTGTGCATGCTGTACATAGTGTGCTTAAGTATATAGTGTGCATGCTGTACATAGTGTGCTTAAGTATATAGTGTGCATGCTGTACATAGTGTGCTTATTTAAGTATATAGTGTGCATGTTGTACATAGTGTGCTTAAGTATATAGTGTGCATGCTGTACATAGTGTGCTTATTTAAGTATATAGTGTGCATGCTGTACATAGTGTGCTTAAGTACATAGTGTGCATGCTGTACATAGTTTGCTCAGTTTCATAGTGTGCATGCTGTACATAGTGTGCTTAAGTACATAGTGTGCATGCTTTACATAGTTTGCTCAGTTTCATAGTGTGCACATTTTTTGCAGTATATAGTGTGCATGCTGTACATAGTGTGCTTATTTAAGTATATAGTGTGCATGCTGTACACAGTGTGCTAATGTTGTCAGTGGCAGAGGTGTTTAGTCCAGTGGTCAGAAAGTAAAAGTCCTGCCATATGTTTATTCCTCCATGAACTCATCCAGCTGATCTCTCTCATTAGTTCTACTTCTCCTGGCTGGAAAACTGTGCTAATTAGCAAATCCAGGAGACTGGAACAAATCACTGAGGAGGACTTTTACTTCCTGAACCTGGACTTTACTCCTCTGTTCAGTGTGCTCAGTTTCTGCAGTATATAGTACGCATTCAGTGCTCATTTTTCAGAAAAACATTGGAATAATAGTTTAACACCGATTGGCACATCAGGTTGAGTTTCACTGTCATGTAAGATCAGGAAGCTCCGCCTCCTGTGACTCATCTGTGCTCTGTGATTGGTTGATCAGAGCCGACGGGTGTTCGTGAGCTGGTGGTTTATCCTCTCAGTCCCAGCGCCGTGATCCTCAGCTGGCAGCGCCCGTATAACGTGGCCTTCCGGAAGTACGTACTTCAGACCTTCTTCTTCAACTCGGCCACGCAAACGTCCCAGTGGACGACATACTACGAGATCGCCGCCACCGCCTCCGTCATCGCCTCTGTGGTAAACACCAAAACACTTTTCATTTACATGATTCATTTAGAGATTGTATGAGTTTGTTCGGCATGCATCAAAATGTCTGAAAAGCTAAACTCAAATTTCTTTCTTAAAGGTGCAGTGTGTAATATTTAGGAGGATCTGTCGACAGAAATGCAATATAATAAACATAACTATGTTGTCAGTGGTGTATAAAGACCTTACATAATGAAGCGTTATGTGTTTATTAGCTTAGAATGAGTCATTTCTCTCTACACACACCGCGGGTCCGCTTACATCCACATGTTTCTACGGTGGCCCTGAACGGACAAACGCGTTTCGTCACTATGTTGTTCTTCGTGTAAAGAAGCTTCATCTAAAGTCAGCGAATAAAACACTGACACAATGATGAACAAGTTACAATAATATTCGCAATAACATCGTTTTACTGAATAATAAAGTAAACATCATAATTGATCTTTGTAAAGAAACCTCATTGTTTAACTGGCTACTCTCTGCCATCTCAGACGACGACATCACTTCCTGTCGGCCACCGTAACTTCTGTTGGGTGCAATTCACAAACTCACCACTAGATGCTGCTAAAATCACACACTGCCCCTTTAAATATTAGCAAAATTCGAATTATATTTGAATTCTAAAAGCAATACTTAATGTTAGAGGGGAAAAGCACTGTATTGTCTCCTGTGTCCACAAGAGGGCGCAATAAGCAAATATAAACCAAATCAAGCATCGCATCTTTTATTGACATGAACTGACATTCACTTTTTAAAGTGCATTAACTTTTGAAACAATTTTTCTTCAATAAAATATAATTTCCTTAATGTGCACGCAAGGAAATGAGGTTACAATAGTGCATAAACTGTGTTTGTGCATCAGTGACCTGAGAACACACACTTCAACACACAGCGTAATGAACGTCATTCAGAAACACTCACTTCTACATCTACATCTACATCTACATCTACATCTCGTTCGTCAAAAAAACCAGACGCTCTTGATCTGACCGAGTGCTGAGCGCTTTCTGTTTCCAGCTGATGTAACACACACACACACACACACACACACACACACACACACACACACACACTCAGCTCTGAACGATGTGCATGTTTGGTCAAGTTTGTCGTTGCACGAACCCAAACCCTCCAACGTTTGGTTTTGGTCAGCAGGAAGAACCTTTTCCCAATATTTTTGAAATTAATGGTCTGATAAAGGTCTTTAATTTAATTTTAAACCCCGCAGACATGATCGTTCTGCCTTTATTTAGGGTTTTGAGTCAATAATGACAGAAGTCTCATTCCTGTAATCAGTCAGTTAACCAGTAGAGATGGGTAATTATGATGCATACTGAGTCACGGCTGAGATGTGAGAATGATTTAATGACACAACGCAACAGCATCTCGTGTTCATAGCGAGACTGAGGATGAAAACACGGTTCCAACGAGGTCAGAGTCTCTAATTAAATCAGCATGAGATCCTGCAAAGGTCAGACACTGATATCAGACTCACAGGAGACTCCAAATTATTCCAGCAACAACACCAGACACGGCCAAATCAGTCACGAATCACAGCCAATCAGAAGAGAGTGTGGGCGGAGTCTCTGCAAGCACACTGCACTCGCAATCAAATCACAGCCAATCAGAAGAGAGTGTGGGCGGAGTCTCTGCAAGCACACTGCACTCGCAATCAAATCACAGCCAATCAGAAGAGAGTGTGGGCGGAGTCTCTGCAAGCGCACTGCACTCGCAATCAAATCACAGCCAATCAGAAGAGAGTGTGGGCGGAGTCTCTGCAAACGCACTGCACTCGCAATCAAATCACAGCCAATCAGAAGAGAGTGTGGACGGAGTCTCTGCAAGCACACTGCACTCACAATCAAATCACAGCCAATCAGAAGAGAGTGTGGGCGGAGTCTCTGCAAATGCACTGCACTCGCAATCAAATCACAGCCAATCAGAAGAGAGTGTGGGCGGAGTCTCTGCAAACGCACTGCACTCGCAATCAAATCACAGCCAATCAGAAGAGAGTGTGGGCGGAGTCTCTGCAAATGCACTGCACTCGCAACCTAATCAATCCTTTTAATTTTAGTTAAAGTTTTAGTCATTTTGTTGTTCAGTATATATAGTTTTTATGAAGTTTTAGTTTAGTTGTAGTTATTTTAGTACTTCAACTTAAAGCAATAAAAAATAATAATAAATGTTGTCCTGGCAACTAGCTGAAATAAATTAAGTTTACATTTATACACATATATATATATATATATATATATATACTTTTTTTTTACAGCCAATGTTTATTTTATTTCTATTAATTGCATTTTTTATGGTTTTAGCTTAATTTTTAGGTACCAATAACAACCCTGGAACCCTGGTAATAGAATACACTTATTTCGTTCTTGTGACCTTTCATTTAATTTCAGGATCTGAGGTGAATTGTCCATTGTCACCAATGGGTGGAGCTTGAAGGTCCAGCCCCACCTCTCTGTGCACAGTGGGTGGAGCTTGAAGGGACAGCCCCACCTCTGTGCACAGTGGGTGGAGCTTGATGTCCAGGTCCTGCCACACCCTAACCTTACTCTATCCCTAAACCTTATTAGGTCAAGCGCCACCCATTAGATCCGGAGAGGAGGAGCTAGATGTCATTCGGCTCTGCAGTGAGCACCATTTGCTTTTATCAAGTGTCTTCATCATTTTCTCATTTCATGAGTGGATTCTCTTGTATCCCACAGAGAGTGACGGATCTGCTGCCGGCCTGGTATTACAACTTCCGTGTGACGATGGTGACGTGGGGCGACCCGCCTCTGACCTGCTGCGATGGCTCCACCGTGAGCTTCGTTACAGGTGTGCTGCATCATCTGTGTTTAGTGTGTAGTGTTGCTTTTTGATCATGAAGAAGCTCCAGTTCTTCTCTATATCAGTGTCAGTGTTTCTGAACTCCTGAAACGCCTCCATTGTAGTCTTGAGTTTCTTCCGGGAACGAACACGTCACAATATTCCTCATTATAATAATTAATGCGCAGAATAAAGGGGCAGGGCCTGGTTGAGTTAGTTAGTAGTGTGTTAAACTGGCGGTTATGGAAAGGGGCGGGACATTTCCCAAACACACTCGAAGCGCTCGACCAATCACAACACACTGCTCCAGCCGACCAATCAGAGCACAGTGTGCTTTTCAGAAGGAGGGGCTTCATAGAGACAGGAAGTAAACAGAGCGTTACTGACAGACTGGGAAGAGAGGAGCCGCAACAATGGAGAATATGAGGAGAATAATCAACATTCAAGCAGGAAAACCTGTTCTAGTAGAGCCTGAAACTACATCAAAGGCATAATAGGTCCTCTTTAAGAGCTGTTCACTAAGGTTCTTTTGGGAGCACAAATAGTTCTTGTGTGAATGATACGAGGTTCGAGACTCCATTAATAACCTCTTGTTTTTATCCGCCAGCTCCCGAAGCTCCTCACATCTCCTCGGTGGAATATTCTCACGGGACGCTGTACGTGCGCTGGAACTACGGGGATCTGTTCACCGACCTGTCGCACTCACGCATGTTACACTGGCAGGTGAAGGCGGAGGGACGGAAGGGCTCCCGGAGACGCTACTCTATCGACGTGAGTCCTCATCACATTAAAGCGGATTCACATATCATGAAAATCTGACTTTCTCCGTGTGTAAGTACTATAATCAATGATAGATCCAGCAAAGCCTGAAACTGTTGTATGGTTGAGCACAGACGAGCACTGAACACTATTGACCAGAACATGTCACCGCTGTCTTATAAACACCTCAGGAACTGTGGACACTTGTGGAGAAGTTAAACATGATGATGAGATGATCAATGTAACTCCACAACAACTACAGAAATGTCTCCACTAACATTCAGAAACTCTTCCTGAGTCTCTCCGTAAGGCTGCACTCGCTACTGGTTATTCTGGGATTCTGGATGAGTGAGATTGGCCTGTTTTGTTATTGCCGGAGTTTATGAAGCTCGTGTAAAGACTCCGCCCTCATCTGAACGGAGGCGGAGCTAAAGCTCATTTGCATTTAAAGAGACACACACACAAAAACTATGCGTTTTTGCTCACAGCCAAAAGGGGGCAAATTTGACAAGCTATAGGTGTAAAAAGGTCCTAGAAACAGGAAACAGGAAACTAGCTCTACAACAGGTGATGCTAGTCCCGGGATAATCACAATCAGATCACGTACATGTGTTTTTATTTCATTCATTACCTTAAATCATGCCCATATATTTTAATACTTTAGTGATGGGCGAACACAAACAAAAAAGTTTGTGTTTACATAAAATATGTTTGTGTACTGTGTATAATTATTTTGTAAATATAAATACACACACATGCATGTATATATTTAAGATTTTTTTATTTATTTATATATAATATAAATTACATACAGTAGTCAAACACAAACCTTTACTGTATTTTGGATGTGATTAATCGCAATTAATCGTCACCAAGCACTACTAATAATATTATAGTTCTCTGTAGAATTAGCATTCTATGCTGTTTTCTATGCAGATTTGAGTTATGACACTGTCTCTGGTCATTAAATGCTCGTGATGATGTACTGTAGTCGTTTACCGCGGTCACATGAGGGTAAAACACTTCTTCTGGGTGTTTCTTCAGCTCTGGCTCATGAGATTCACCCTGGAGCGACGTCACTGTGCTGTTAGCCGGTAATGAATCCAATTACCAAACACACATATTTATCTAACACACAGCCAACATTTAATTAGCGATGTCTAAATGTTTCCACACTGAGATCTTCAGACGCCCACCAGCGACACTCAGAGAGAGAGAGAGAGAGGGAGAGAGGGAGGGAGAGGGAGAGAGAGAGAGGGAGGGAGGGAGAGGAAGAGAGGGAGAGAGAGAGAGAGAGAGAGAGAGAGAGGGAGAGAGAGGGAGGGAGAGGAAGAGAGGGAGAGAGAGAGAGAGAGAGAGAGAGAGAGAGAGGGAGAGAGAGGGAGGGAGAGGAAGAGAGGGAGAGAGAGAGAGAGAGAGAGAGAGAGAGAGAGAGAGAGAGAGAGAGAGAGAGAGAGAGAGAGAGAGAGAGAGAGAGAGAGAGAGATTGAGAGAGAGAGAGAGATTGAGAGAGAGAGAGGGAGAGAAGATTCGTTTGTGTTCATTTACACGAGCCTTTCTATTGAATTCTGTTTTATTTAGTGCTGGGACACGATTAATCGCATCCAAAATAAAAGTTTGATTACATAATATGTGTGTGTGTATAATCATTTTGTATAAATACACACACATGCATGTATATATTTATAGAAATATTTATAATTAAAATTAAAATGAATTATACTAATAATTCTATTAATATGTATATACTGTACATATATTTATATGAAATGTATATTATAGAAAAAGAAATTTTATATACAATTTTTCTTGTTATTTGTTATGCATGTGTGTGTAATACAAAATGATTATACACCGTACACACACACATATTATGTAAACAAACTTTTATTTTGGATGCGATTAATCGTTGCCTATTTATGGCAGAGGGAGGATCTGATTATTTCCTGTGAGGTTTCCTTCCTCATCTACTTAAAGTTTAAAGAGAGTGAATCGGTCAGATGAGTGTTTCAGACAAACCAATGAACATTGAATTGGTTGTTTTGAATCTCATTGGTTGTTTTGAACCGTGTCGTAACCATAGGTCGTCGTAACTACACCCGACGCGACGCGCGATAAAAGCCTCTTCTCCATCAGTGTGTGTCCTAACCAGCCGCGACGGCGACACACGACGATTCTACTTCTGCGACGTCGCGCTGGAACAACAAACACAAAGTGTGGCGATGATAATCTCAGGTGCTGTTTATGTGCTTTATTTAATGTAAAGCGTGTCATGTGACTCTGAACATCATTTAGTGCTCCAGCTTTGTAGCTGTAAAAGCAACAGTGGATAATTCACCTCAGATCTTCAAATTAAACAAATGGAAACAAGAACGTTCAAACTGTGAACAAACAAGTGTATTCTTTGACAAAGATTGTTTTAGTAAATCAGCCTATGTATTTTTTAATAATGTTTATGGTGTAATATTTGTGAATTTGATTATGCACTTATCCATTTTCTTGTAAGTGCCATCGAGATTACTCCGCGAGACTCCGCCCACATGCTGTTCTGATTGGCTGTGGGTTTTGATTGATTTTGAGGCATCTCGCAGTCGCGTTGCGTCGGTCGTGTCTAGTGTGGACAGACAAACACTGGAAACGTATCGCATCTAGTCTGGTTAGGACACGGTGTCAGACTCACTGAGTAACGAACACTTGATTTGGTTGATTGTTTGTGTGTAAAAGTGATTGGTGTGTGTTTCAGGTGATTCGCAACATGATGAAGGCGTCTCTGACTCTTCCTCCCGGCGATATCTATAATCTGACGGTCACCGCCTGTACCGAGAGAAGCTGCAACACGTCTACGCCTCACATCATGAAGCTCGGTAAGTGACCCTGAACCCACACTGCAAACAGATGAGCTTCTTCCTCAGCATTTCTGTCATGTTTATCTATTATGCTATAATAAAAGTAGAGATGCACCGATTACAATTTTCTGGGCCGATTCCGATTTCCGATTTTTCATTAAGTTTGACCTGCCGATACCGATTTTAGCCGATTCCAATTTCATTTTTTCTGACCACTTTACAGCACACACAAATATTTATTTTATATCTTTTCTGTAATAGAACATTTTTCAATTTGCATAGTACTTGTTTTTTTTTTACAGATAAACGCTATAAAATAGAACTATATAAATGACTCCAGGTGTGGGTAATTCACACACATCTAAAGTGCAGTGTTATGGAAGAACCATTTCTTTTTCACATTCAATATCCAATAATTTTTTTATACATGTATTTAGCAAACTAAACGTCTGTATGAAAACAGGGAATGGCGATAAAATTATATATAAATAAAAATTTTAATAAATATAGCCTTGCAGTATAAAGATATTTCTCAAAGCACACACACACACACAGGCCTATTGCAATCACTTGTACAAACTGAATAATAAAACAAGTTTAAATGGGTAAATTTTCTATAAATATTAGTCTTCGTTTTCTTTTCTGACATAGCCTACTCCAGTTCTTGTTAAAACACGCACATTCTGTGCATTTTGGGCACTTTTTTGTGAAACCCTATTTAGGCTATTTTGTCCATCAAAAGTGTGCTTTCCCTTTAATTGAGCGTGAGCAGTGCAGCAGATAGACTCGGTGCCGAAACACGCGCTTCACTGCTCGCGACGCTCCTGCTTGACGCTCCCGCGCTGCTCCTGCTTGACGCTCCCGCGCTGCTCCTGCTTGACGCTCCCGCGCTGCTCCTGCTTGACGCTCCCGCGCTGCTCCTGCTTGACGCTCCCGCGCTGCTCCTGCTTGACGCTCCCGCGCTGCTCCTGCTTGACGCTCCCGCGCTGCTCCTGCTTGACGCTCACGCGACGCTCCTGCTTGACGCTCACGCGCTGCTCCTGCTTGACGCTCCCGCGCTGCTCCTGCTTGACGCTCACGCGACGCTCCTGCTTGACGCTCACGCGCTGCTCCTGCTTGACGCTCCCGCGCTGCTCCTGCTTGACGCTCACGCGACGCTCCTGCTTGACGCTCACGCGCTGCTCCTGCTTGACGCTCCCGCGCTGCTCCTGCTTGACGCTCACGCGACGCTCCTGCTTGACGCTCACGCGCTGCTCCTGCTTGACGCTCCCGCGCTGCTCCTGCTTGACGCTCCCGCGCTGCTCCTGCTTGACGCTCCCGCGCTGCTCCTGCTTGACGCTCCCGCGCTGCTCCTGCTTGACGCTCACGCGACGCTCCTGCTTGACGCTCACGCGCTGCTCCTGCTTGACGCTCCCGCGCTGCTCCTGCTTGACGCTCACGCGACGCTCCTGCTTGACGCTCACGCGCTGCTCCTGCTTGACGCTCACGCGACGCTCCTGCTTGACGCTCACGCGCTGCTCCTGCTTGACGCTCCCGCGCTGCTCCTGCTTGACGCTCCCGCGCTGCTCCTGCTTGACGCTCACGCGACGCTCCTGCTTGACGCTCCCGCGCTGCTCCTGCTTGACGCTCACGCGACGCTCCTGCTTGACGCTCACGCGCTGCTCCTGCTTGACGCTCACGCGACGCTCCTGCTTGACGCTCACGCGCTGCTCCTGCTTGACGCTCCCGCGCTGCTCCTGCTTGACGCTCCCGCGCTGCTCCTGCTTGACGCTCACGCGACGCTCCTGCTTGACGCTCCCGCGCTGCTCCTGCTTGACGCTCACGCGACGCTCCTGCTTGAC
>NC_138728.1:762091-814591 GCF_965113295.1 Leuciscus leuciscus
TCAATATGTTGTAATAAAAAACAATATATTATTCTGTATATCTGTTATATAATTTAATATATTGGGAAATATATTTTCTTTTCATGAGGGCAGTCAGAACCAGTGTGTTCATGGCGTGTGTGTGTGTGTGTGTGTGTGTGTGTGTCTGCAGTGCGCGAGATGAACCCGAGTGTGGCAGCCATCTCTGCGCTGGCGGTTCTCAGTGTCCTCCTCATCAGTCTCCTGGTGCTCTTCCTGCTGGTGTTACGCAAGAAACACATGGAGCTGAGCCGGTGAGAAACTCAAACCAGCGAAACCACCATAACCACTGACTCGAGTCAGCACAATCACTTCTGCCGTCTGCGGTTCATCAGCTGATGCGTTTGCCAGAGAGGGTCATGAAGGATCATTATTAGCTGCAGATACATAATCTGATAATAATCGAATTCATCTTTAGTTAAAAAATGTAATATAGTCTATAATATAATATATATATATATATATATATATAAAAGTTAGATATATAACTATATACAAACTATATTTTATATATGTACACTACCGTTCAAAAGTTTGGGGTCAGTAAGATTTGTAATGTTTTTAAAAGAAGTCTCTTCTGCTCACCAAGGCTGTGTTTATTTGATTAAAAATACAAACAAAAACAGTAATATTGTGAAATATTATTATAATGTAAATCATCTGTTTTCTATGTGAATATACAGTAAAGTGTAATTTATTCCTGTGATCAAAGCTGAATTTTCAGCATCATTACTCCAGTCTTCAGTGTCACATGATCCTTCACAAATCACTCTAATATGATGATTTGATGCTCAAGAAACATTAATTATTATTATTATCAGTGTTAAACTGTTGTGTACAATTTTTTTTCAAAATTCTTTGATGAATAGAAAGTTCAAAAGAACAGCATTTTATTTAAAATAGAATATTTTCTAACATTATAAATGTCTTTACTGTAACTTTTGATCAGTTTAACTCATCCTTGATGAATAAAAGTATTGATTTATTTTATTTCTTTCCCCCAAAAATAAAATAAACATTCTTACTGACCCCAAACTTTTGAACGGTGGTGTTTAATGTTACAAAAGCTTTAGATTTCAGAAAAATGCTGTTCTAGCATCATAGCATCATGAAATAAAAATGTAAATAACTGTTTTCAACACTGATAATAATCATAAATGTTTCTTGAGCATCAAATCATCATATTAGAGTGATTTCTGAAGGATCATGTGACACTGAAGACTGGAGTAATGATGCTGAAAATTCAGCTTTGATCACGGGAATAAATTACACTTTATTGTATATTCACATAGAAAACAGATGATTTACATTGGAATAATATTTCACAATATTACTGTTTTTGTTTGTATTTTTAATCAAATAAACACAGCCTTGGTGAGCAGAAGAGACTTCTTTTAAAAACATTACAAATCTTACTGACCCCAAACTTTTGAACGGTAGTGTATATATATATATAAAGTTGGATATATAACAATATATAAACTATTTACTAGTTTATAATATACTAAATATACTAGTTATATATACTAAAACTACATTTTTATATAATATATATATGTATTTATACATACATATTTATACATATATATAAAGTTGGATATATAATCATAAACTCATCAATATTCAGCATGTGTCTGACGTCTGTGTTTGATTTCAGGGATTGCGGCGCTGAAACCTTCGTCAACTTCGCCTCGTTCGAGCGGGACGGGAAGATGCCGTATAACTGGTATGAGCTCGTGCGTTTCTCTGTCAGTCACACACTGTCACACAGTCGATTATCAGTGGCACTCGCACAGACAGACAGACAGACAGGAAGTGACATCACTCTCGGTGAAACTCACACACACACACATGATTAATATAAGAGCTTAAAGAGGGTCAGTAAAGGCAGATTTTGGGCTGTTAATAAAGTCAAAAGTTTTTTCTGTCACTATTTCCTGCTGAGATGTTTTAGTCCTTCAGAGGATCTTCCTCAGACTCGTGAAGCAACGGCAACACCACGGTTTCATATGTTAATTAGCAGAATAAAAACTGACCTTAGAAAAGCACAATGAATTTACACAAAACTGGTGCTGGGCAACGATTAATCGCATTGGCTAACGTATCAGTAAACGCCCACTGTTATGATTGGCTAACGTGTCAGTAAATGCCGACTGTTATGATTGGCTAACATGTCAGTGAACGCCCACAGTTATGATTGGCTAGCGTCTAGCGTGTCAGTAAACGCCCACTGTTATGATTAGCTAGCGTGTCAGTAAACGCCCACTGTTATGATTGGCTAACGTGTCAGTAAACGCCCACTGTTATGATTGGCTAACGTGTCAGTAAACGCCCACTGTTATGATTGGCTAGCGTGTCAGTAAACGCCCACTGTTATGATTGGCTAACGTGTCAGTAAACGCCGACTGTTATGATTGGCTAACTTGTCAGTGAACGCCCACTGTTATGATTGGCTAACGTGTCAGTAAACGCCGACTGTTATGATTGGCTAGCGTGTCAGTAAACGCCCACTGTTATGATTGGCCTAACGTGTCAGTAAACGCCCACTGTTATGATTGGCTAGCGTGTCAGTGAACGGCCACTGTTATGATTGGCTAACGTGTCAGTGAAATGCCACTGTTATGATTGGCTAGCGTGTCAGTAAACGCCCACTGTTATGATTGGCTAGCGTGTCAGTAAACGGCCACTGTTATGATTGGCTAGCGTGTCAGTAAACGGCCACTGTTTTGATTGGCTAACGTGTCAGTGAAATGCCACTGTTATGATTGGCTAGCGTGTCAGTAAACGCCCACTGTTATGATTGGCCTAATGTGTCAGTAAACGCCCACTGTTATGATTGGCTAGCGTGTCAGTAAACGCCCACTGTTATGATTGGCTAACGTGTCAGTAAACGCCCACTGTTATGATTGGCCTAACGTGTCAGTAAACGCCCACTGTTATGATTGGCTAGCGTGTCAGTAAACGCCCACTGTTATGATTAGCTAGCGTGTCAGTAAACGCCCACTGTTATGATTAGCTAGCGTGTCAGTAAACGCCCACTGTTATGATTGGCTAGCGTGTCAGTAAACGCCCACTGTTATGATTGGCTAGCGTGTCAGTGAACGGCCACTGTTATGATTGGCTAGCGTGTCAGTGAACGGCCACTGTTATGATTGGCTAACGTGTCAGTAAACGCCCACTGTTATGATTGGCTAGCGTGTCAGTAAACGCCCACTGTTATGATTGGCTAGCGTGTCAGTAAACGCCCACTGTTATGATTAGCTAGCGTGTCAGTAAACGCCCACTGTTATGATTGGCTAGCGTGTCAGTAAACGCCCACTGTTATGATTGGCCTAACGTGTCAGTAAACGCCCACTGTTATGATTGGCTAGCGTGTCAGTGAACGGCCACTGTTATGATTGGCTAACGTGTCAGTGAAATGCCACTGTTATGATTGGCTAGCGTGTCAGTAAACGCCCACTGTTATGATTGGCCTAACGTGTCAGTAAACGCCCACTGTTATGATTGGCTAACGTGTCAGTAAACGCCCACTGTTATGATTGGCTAGCGTGTCAGTAAACGCCCACTGTTATGATTGGCTAGCGTGTCAGTAAACGCCCACTGTTATGATTAGCTAACGTGTCAGTAAACGCCCACTGTTATGATTAGCTAACGTGTCAGTAAACGCCCACTGTTATGATTGGCTAACGTGTCAGTAAACGCCCACTGTTATGATTAGCTAGCGTGTCAGTAAACGCCCACTGTTATGATTGGCTAGCGTGTCAGTAAACGCCCACTGTTATGATTGGCTAGCGTGTCAGTGAACGCCCACTGTTATGATTGGCTAGCGTGTCAGTGAACGCCAACTGTTATGATTGGCTAACGTGTCAGTAAACGCCCACTGTTATGATTAGCTAGCGTGTCAGTAAACGCCCACTGTTATGATTGGCTAACGTGTCAGTAAACGCCCACTGTTATGATTGGCTAACGTGTCAGTAAACGCCCACTGTTATGATTGGCTAACGTGTCAGTAAACGCCCACTGTTATGATTGGCTAGCGTGTCAGTAAACGCCCACTGTTATGATTGGCTAGCGTGTCAGTAAACGCCCACTGTTATGATTGGCTAGCGTGTCAGTGAACGGCCACTGTTATGATTGGCTAACGTGTCAGTGAACGCCCACTGTTATGATTGGCTAGCGTGTCAGTAAACGCCCACTGTTATGATTGGCTAACGTGTCAGTAAACGCCCACTGTTATGATTGGCTAGCGTGTCAGTAAACGGCCACTGTTATGATCGGCTAACGTGTCAGTAAACGCCCCTGTTATGATCGGCTAGCGTGTCAGTAAACGCCCACTGTTATGATCGGCTAATGTGTCAGTAAACGCCCACTGTTATGATTGGCTAGCGTGTCAGTAAACGCCCACTGTTATGATTGGCTAACGTGTCAGTAAACGCCCACTGTTATGATTGGCTAGCGTGTCAGTGAACGCCCACTGTTATGATTGGCTAGCGTGTCAGTAAACGCCCACTGTTATGATCGGCTAACGTGTCAGTAAACGCCCACTGTTATGATCGGCTAACGTGTCAGTAAACGCCCACTGTTATGATTGGCTAGCGTGTCAGTGAACGCCCACTGTTATGATTGGCTAGCGTGTCAGTAAACGCCCACTGTTATGATCGGCTAACGTGTCAGTAAACGCCCACTGTTATGATTGGCTAGCGTGTCAGTGAACGCCCACTGTTATGATTGGCTAGCGTGTCAGTAAACGCCCACTGTTATGATTGGCTAACGTGTCAGTAAACGCCCACTGTTATGATTGGCTAACGTGTCAGTAAACGCCCACTGTTATGATTGGCTAACGTGTCAGTGAACGGCCACTGTTATGATTGGCTAAAGTGTCAGTGAACGGCCACTGTTATGATTGGCTAGCGTGTCAGTAAACGCCCACTGTTATGATTAGCTAACGTGTCAGTAAACACCCACTGTTATGATTGGCTAGCGTGTCAGTAAACGCCCACTGTTATGATTGGCTAACGTGTCAGTAAACGCCCACTGTTATGATTGGCTACGCCCACTGTATGATTGGCTAGCGTGTCAGTAAACGCCCACTGTTATGATTGGCTAGCGTGTCAGTAAACGCCCACTGTTATGATCGGCTAACGTGTCAGTAAACGCCCACTGTTATGATCGGCTAACGTGTCAGTAAACGCCCACTGTTATGATTGGCTAACGTGTCAGTAAACGCCCACTGTTATGATTGGCTAACGTGTCAGTAAACGCCCACTGTTATGATTGGCTAACGTGTCAGTAAACGCCCACTGTTATGATTGGCTAACGTGTCAGTAAACGGCCACTGTTATGATTGGCTAACGTGTCAGTAAACGCCCACTGTTATGATTGGCTAGCGTGTCAGTAAACGGCCACTATTATGATTGGCTAACGTGTCAGTAAACGGCCACTGTTATGATTGGCTAACGTGTCAGTAAACGCCCACTGTTATGATCGGCTAACGTGTCAGTAAACGCCCACTGTTATGATCGGCTAACGTGTCAGTAAACGCCCACTGTTATGATCGGCTAGCGTGTCAGTAAACGCCCACTGTTATGATTGGCTAACGTGTCAGTAAACGCCCACTGTTATGATTGGCAAACGTGTCAGTAAACGCCCACTGTTATGATTGGCTAACGTGTCAGTAAACGCCCACTGTTATGATTGGCTAACGTGTCAGTAAACGCCCACTGTTATGATTGGCTAACGTGTCAGTAAACGGCCACTGTTATGATTGGCTAACGTGTCAGTAAACGGCCACTGTTATGATTGGCTAACGTGTCAGTAAACGCCCACTGTTATGATTGGCTAACGTGTCAGTAAACGCCCACTGTTATGATCGGCTAACGTGTCAGTAAACGCCCACTGTTATGATCGGCTAACGTGTCAGTAAACGCCCACTGTTATGATTGGCTAGCGTGTCAGTGAACGGCCACTGTTATGATTGGCTAAAGTGTCAGTGAACGGCCACTGTTATGATTGGCTAGCGTGTCAGTAAACGCCCACTGTTATGATTAGCTAACGTGTCAGTAAACACCCACTGTTATGATTGGCTAGCGTGTCAGTAAACGCCCACTGTTATGATTGGCTAACGTGTCAGTAAACGCCCACTGTTATGATTGGCTACGCCCACTGTATGATTGGCTAGCGTGTCAGTAAACGCCCACTGTTATGATTGGCTAGCGTGTCAGTAAACGCCCACTGTTATGATCGGCTAACGTGTCAGTAAACGCCCACTGTTATGATCGGCTAACGTGTCAGTAAACGCCCACTGTTATGATTGGCTAACGTGTCAGTAAACGCCCACTGTTATGATTGGCTAACGTGTCAGTAAACGCCCACTGTTATGATTGGCTAACGTGTCAGTAAACGCCCACTGTTATGATTGGCTAACGTGTCAGTAAACGCCCACTGTTATGATTGGCTAACGTGTCAGTAAACGGCCACTGTTATGATTGGCTAACGTGTCAGTAAACGCCCACTGTTATGATTGGCTAGCGTGTCAGTAAACGGCCACTGTTATGATTGGCTAACGTGTCAGTAAACGGCCACTGTTATGATTGGCTAGCGTGTCAGTAAACGGCCACTGTTATGATTGGCTAACGTGTCAGTAAACGGCCACTGTTATGATTGGCTAACGTGTCAGTAAACGCCCACTGTTATGATTGGCTAACGTGTCAGTAAACGCCCACTGTTATGATTGGCAAACGTGTCAGTAAACGCCCACTGTTATGATTGGCTAACGTGTCAGTAAACGCCCACTGTTATGATTGGCTAACGTGTCAGTAAACGGCCACTGTTATGATTGGCTAACGTGTCAGTAAACGCCCACTGTTATGATTGGCTAACGTGTCAGTGAACGGCCACTGTTATGATTGGCTAAAGTGTCAGTGAACGGCCACTGTTATGATTGGCTAGCGTGTCAGTAAACGCCCACTGTTATGATTAGCTAACGTGTCAGTAAACACCCACTGTTATGATTGGCTAGCGTGTCAGTAAACGCCCACTGTTATGATTGGCTAACGTGTCAGTAAACGCCCACTGTTATGATTGGCTACGCCCACTGTATGATTGGCTAGCGTGTCAGTAAACGCCCACTGTTATGATTGGCTAGCGTGTCAGTAAACGCCCACTGTTATGATCGGCTAACGTGTCAGTAAACGCCCACTGTTATGATCGGCTAACGTGTCAGTAAACGCCCACTGTTATGATTGGCTAACGTGTCAGTAAACGCCCACTGTTTTGATTGGCTAACGTGTCAGTAAACGCCCACTGTTATGATTGGCTAACGTGTCAGTAAACGCCCACTGTTATGATTGGCTAACGTGTCAGTAAACGCCCACTGTTATGATTGGCTAACGTGTCAGTAAACGGCCACTGTTATGATTGGCTAACGTGTCAGTAAACGCCCACTGTTATGATTGGCTAGCGTGTCAGTAAACGGCCACTGTTATGATTGGCTAACGTGTCAGTAAACGGCCACTGTTATGATTGGCTAACGTGTCAGTAAACGCCCACTGTTATGATTGGCTAACGTGTCAGTAAACGCCCACTGTTATGATCGGCTAACGTGTCAGTAAACGCCCACTGTTATGATCGGCTAGCGTGTCAGTAAACGCCCACTGTTATGATTGGCTAACGTGTCAGTAAACGCCCACTGTTATGATTGGCAAACGTGTCAGTAAACGCCCACTGTTATGATTGGCTAACGTGTCAGTAAACGCCCACTGTTATGATTGGCTAACGTGTCAGTAAACGGCCACTGTTATGATTGGCTAACGTGTCAGTAAACGGCCACTGTTATGATTGGCTAACGTGTCAGTAAACGCCCACTGTTATGATTGGCTAACGTGTCAGTAAACGCCCACTGTTATGATTGGCTAACGTGTCAGTAAACGCCCACTGTTATGATTGGCTAACGTGTCAGTAAACGCCCACTGTTATGATTGGCCTAACGTGTCAGTAAACGCCCACTGTTATGATTGGCTAACGTGTCAGTAAACGCCCACTGTTATGATTGGCTAACGTGTCAGTAAACGCCCACTGTTATGATTGGCTAATGTGTCCGTAAAAGCGTCCGTCATTATGATCTGAACACACACTGTATACTGTATCAGTGTAGACAATGTCAGTCATTATAATGGCTTCTGTTTGCTTCTGATGCAACGAAGGCAAATGAACGCTAGTGGGCGGGGCCTATTGTACAAGTGGGCGGGGCCTATGCTGCAATGATGTATTACTATTGGCTGATGTCTTGCTCTGGAGGCGGGCATATGCAAATGTTTTTGTCCATGTGACGCAACAGATCCCACAATATCCATACCAGCCGTTTTTGGAGCTTGATTAAATACTAACAATGAGGCATTTAATATGAATGAAATTATGTTTATAATGAGGACGCTTTAAGCTCTGACACTTGCAGGATGTTTTAATGTTACAAAGACCTCGAATATGTCAGAAGATCACGGCAAATCTGATTTCTCATGTCGCGACCCCTTTAATATCAGTCATTTCACTGCTTCTCCAGTAAATGTGTCTTGATTTAAGAATGTTGAGATATTTGTGCTGGAGAACGAGAAGAAGCTCATATTTAATATGGTGCGTCGCATCAGATATGATTGAGTTGCACGCATGTGTGTTTTCTGTTGTGCGTCTGTTAATATCCAGCTGAGACGATCAGATGATTTCTGTCAAGTCAGTCACACACACACACACACACACACACACACACACACACACACACACACGCGCACACCTGTGCCCATGACACTGACTGCATGAAGCGTTCATTAACCTGTCGAACACTAATGAAATATGCTCAATCATCTGTGTGTGTGTCACTATTACTAATGGAGCATCATGTTTTGTCCCCAACTTTTTGCCCTTGGTCTTTTTTTATGTCTTTTGCTTTTCTGTTTTGTTGAAACGGCTTCAGGCGCAGGAGTCTCTTTGCGTTCCTCACGCTTCTGCCATCCTGCCTTTGGACTGACTATCTTTTGGCCTTTTATATTAATCCGTGGTAAGTATCGGCACGGCCGACGCTGAGCTCTGGAGACTCAAACACACACACACACACACACACACACACTGTAGACTGACTGTAGATACAGACTGAGCTCCTGATTCTGTGTCTGACTCCAGCATGACACTAACGCTCTGCATGACGTCTCTCTCTCTCTCTCACACACACACACACACACACACACAGCTGTAGCCCGACAGTTTCACGTCCTGCATGTTTGCTCTAGTTCCTCTGTTCTGTGTTAGACTGAATGCATTTTTCTCCTTTTCTATTCCTTTGATTTCCTAGAGGAATGTTCCAGGTTTGATACGAGCTGAGCTCTGGTGACAGCTGTCAATCACCACAGGAAATAATAACAGTAATGCACTTATGATGGAAGTCTACGGGGAAAGATTTACAGTTATAAGAGATATAATGGAGAAATGCTATTATTTATAAAATTATATATGCATTCGATAATGCATAACGCATAATACTATTGTTAAAAAAAGAAAAAAAAAATTAAAATGATTAAATGTCCATAAATGATTCAAAACACTGTATAATCACAATTAAACATGAGTTAAAATCATATGGAAGGGCTATAGAAAAAAACGAATAATTATGACATATTTAATATTTAATATATTACATTTGAATAAAATTTTAAAGAAAAAAAATACAATAAAATATATTTAATCAAATAAAATGTAGGTAAATTATAAAATGCAAAAAAAAAATGTTTTGAAACTTTATATATATATATATTATATATATAAAAAATCCTTTTTATAAATTCTAAAGAAAATGCTGTTTTGAAAATAGATATATAAATAAATGATATATACATACATATGTATATATTATATAATTTAAATTAAATTATAAAAGTTTAAAAAATATATCAAATAAAATCTATATCAAATAAATGTGTATAAATTATTAAATAAAGAATACATAATATATATTTTAAACAATATATAAATAATATTATATTATAAAAAATATTGATATAAACTCTAAAACAAATCCTAAAAGTTCGCTATTTAATATACATTTATATAAATTATTTTGAAAAATTAATACTGTTTAAAAAAAAAAAAAAAACTGTGATTAAACATTATAATATGTGATCAGATCTCTTACTAAGCATGTCTATCTCAAGTCCTGTCAGAGTTTTCTGTGAATGAGTGTGTGTGGTTCAGGACGCCAGCGCTGAAGCTCGAGAACCTGGAAATGCATGTTTAGTTTGTAGGATTCAGATCTTCAGGAGTTTGATCTGTTGTGTGTGTGTGTGTGTGTGTTGATCTCGGTTCACTGACGCTTCTGTGTGTGTTTGACCTGCAGGAGCAAAACTGCACTGAAGAAGAGGAAACTAACCAGGTAGGTAATACTGGAGTCAAACCATCCTGTGTGTGTGTGTGTGTTGTGCTTTATTTAGTGCACTCGTATTAAAGAGCCTCGTTCTGACTGTGTGTCAGGGTTCGTACAGAAACTGTAAAATCAAATCCCAGGACTTTAAAGGACTTTTCATGCACTACTTTTTGTTTTTTTTCAAGGACTACAATCAGAGATCTCACTTATCAAACAATATCTTTTCGTTATTATCTTTTAAATTCTAAAAAAGGTCAATAAAAATAAACAAATAAAACAAAATGGTAGAAATAAAGTGCAGCACAAGCAATGACTGCGGTGACTTTAACCATTGAAAGGATGCGATGATAAAGATATCGCTTTCTTTATTCAAACTGAGTTTTTCTCTCATGAATATATGATTGAGTTGAAGAATTAAAGCTGTATCATATACTCAGATCTTTATGAGCAATATCACACTCATAACCGTGCGAAACGCCTCTATATCAGACAGACTGCAGCGCTAATTTTGTGTGAAAAGATCGTTTTCTCAATAAAATGTCAAATAAATTTCCTATATATTGTCTTTCAATAATTCAAGCACTTTTCAAAAACTTCTTCATAAATATGAGTAAAATTCCCAAAAGTCAGATTGAAGCACTTTAAACTCGTGTGTGAACCTGTTGTGATGATGTTTGTGTCTTCAGTCCAGTTCAGCTCAGTGATTTCGACGCCTACATCAAAGACATGAGCAAGGATTCGGCGTACAAGTTCTCTCTGCAGTTTGAGGTAACCGAACACATGAAGGACACGCGTGTGTCTGTGTCAGGCCTCTGTGTGTGTGTGTGTGTGTGTGTGTTTGTGTGTGTGACTGCTGTGTCTCATCCGTCAGGAGCTGAAGAGTGTCGGTCTCGATCTGTCTCATGAAGCTGCTGATCTGCCCGTCAACAGACCCAAGAACCGCTACACCAACATCCTGCCCTGTGAGTGGCCGGCCTGAAAGCCATGCCCACTGTAGTCATAGCAACACTGCTCTCATTGGCTACGGCTACAGCTAAGTTGAATAATCAAAACAACCAGATGAAAAACATTATAAAACTTTGTAAAGGAATAATCTAATCCTCTATAAATAATTTTAATGATATTGTTGAGTCAATATCAGAGTTTCATTTTAAAACGATTTAATTATTATAAGTATAAAATATCATATATTTACTAGTGCTGTCAAATCAATTAATCGCATCTAACAAAAGTTTGTTTGTATTTAATTGATGTATATATACACACACACACACACTCTCACACACACTCACTCTCTCTCACACACACAAACTCACTCAAACGCACTCACACAAACTCACTCACACACACAAACTCACTCTCACACAAACTCACTCTCTCACACACACACTCACTCAGTCAAACACACTCACACAAACTCACTCTCTCACACACTCTCACACACAAACTCACTCTCACACAAACTCTCTCTCACACACTCACTCACACACACACAAACTCACTCTCTCACACACACTCACTCAAACTCACTCACACACAAACTCACTCAAACACACTCACACACAAACTCACTCGCTCACACACACACACTCACTCAAACACACTCGCACACAAACTCACTCACTCACTCTCACACTCACTCAAACACACTCACACAAACTCACTCTCTCACACACTCACTCACTCTCACACACACTCACTCACTCACTCTCACACAAACTCACTCACTCACTCACTCTCACACAAACTCACTCTCACACACAAACTCACTCTCTCACACACACACTCACTCACTCAAACACACACAAACTCACTCACTCTCTCACACACTCACTCACTCTCACACACAAACTCACTCACTCACACACAAACTCACTCTCTCACTCAAACACAAACTCACTCACTCAAACACATTCACACACAAACTCACTCGCTCTCACACACTCACTCACTCACTCACTCGCTCTCACACACACACACACAAACTCACTCTCTCTCTCTCACACACACACTCAAACACTCACACACAAACTCACTCTCACACACAAACTAACTGTCTCACACTCACTCACTCACTCAAACACACTCACACACAAACTCACTCTCTCACACACAAACTCACTCTCTCACACACAAACTCACTCACTCAAACACTCACATACAAACTCACTCTCTCACACACAAACTCACTCACTCAAACAAACTCACTCACACACAAACTCACTCACTCTCACACACACAAACTCACTCAAACACACACAAACTCTCACACACACACAAACTCACTCACGCACTTAGACAAACTTACTCTCACACACAAACTCACTCTCTCACACACGCACTCATATACAAACTTTAATGTTAGATGTGATTAATTGATATGACAGCACTAATATTTAAATGTAAAATATGAAAATATATAAATGTTTGAGAGTGTCAGAAAGCTTGATAATATCATCTGTGATGTTTGATGGCGCTGAACTCTTTCTCACTGGTTTTATTCTCGCCAGTATTACAGGAGTTTAGTTCATCAGTGCATTTTTGGCAACTAACGCACTGATGTATGCGTTATGCGAATATATATATGAAGTTGAAATGCCTTGTTGTGCGTTTCCCCGAAGCAGAACTCATCACTGAACAGCCTGAGCTCACACTAGATCTGTCCTGAGAGCTTCATATGCATTATTTCAATGGAGATTGAGTGTATGATTATTTATGGAATATTTGTTTGGTGTCAGATGACTTCAGTCGAGTGAAGCTGATCTCTCTGCACAACGACGAGGGCTCGGATTACATCAATGCAAACTATATTCCTGTAAGTATATCATCAATATCTAATCATTTGTGAACAAACAAGTATTCATTACTTCAATGAGCTCAACTGTGATTTGTATATGTACATTTCTGAAATACATAACTTAGTTTCCTCTGATAACAGATCACTGTAAACTGTAATATGCACCAAGGTTATTTTCGTAAACGAAAACTGAAACTAAGACTAAAACTATTGGTCAAAAAACATTTTCGTAAACTGAAATAAAATAGAAATTTCAACATTTAAAGGGATAGTTCACTTTGAAATTAATTTTTGGTATGTTTTAGCTTACCTCAAGGGCATCCAAGATGTAGGTGTCTTTTTTTCCGCAGTAGTTTCAATTTTGATATTTTTAGGTCAAACCGTTCTTGTCAGTCAGTCATAATGCAAGTCTATGGTCACGGTCTCAAAACACAAGCACAGAGTCCAAATTAAAACAATTCCCCGTCGTCCAAATTAAACAATTCCCCATCGTAAGTACACATTGATGGCCTAAGACACGAAACGAGCGGTTTGTGTGAGAAAACGAACAGTATTTGTATCGTTTTTACCACTTATACGCAGCCATGTCAAAGTGATCTGATCTGACGTGTACGCAGACTGGTGCATAGATATATACACTAGATGTCGCCTTAAAGACATTCGTTCCAATGAACTGCCGTAGACAAGGCGACATCTAGTTAGGGTATATGATTTTATGATGAGTATATGATTTTAAACGATGCAATAGACAAAAAGCATAAATGGATCAATACAAGAATAATGTTTGAAAGGATTAATCATTGAAATAACCTTAAAGAATAATCATAATAATCATACGCATATCCTTTTCTTTTTCTTATATACGCCACGTTGAACAAGATTTCATTTTTAATATTATATCATTTTTACTTTTTAGTTGCATTTGTTTGGTTCTTTGTTCATCCTCAAACAATTATTTTATTTTTATTATTAAGAGGTTTGCACAAGAGTTAGATGTAAACTGCAAACATTATTAAATGTCTTTAACTGGAAGTGTTCTGTTAACTCTGCTAAACTATCATTACTAAAACTAAAACTGAAACTAAAAATATAAAAACTAAAAAGAAATGTGTTCACAAAATAAAAACTAAACTAAAACTAACAAAACCATTAATGATGCTAACTAAAACTAAACTGAAATTTATAGGAAATTTGAAAATGATATAAAAAAATTTAAAAAAAATTAAAATGCAAAACTATAATATCCTTGATATGAACTTGTGCACTTTCTGTAAAGCTGCTGTGAAATGATGTGTATTGCGAAAAGCGCTGTACAAACAAACGTTAATTGAATTGAATACGAACTGTTAATGAGCCAGATGTTCAGTGTGTGATGATGTGCCTCTGGTCTGCAGGGTTATAACTCTCCGCACGAGTACATCGCCACTCAGGGGCCACTGCCCGACACCAGGAACGAGTTCTGGAAGATGGTCCTGCAGCAGAAGTCCAACATCATCGTCATGCTGACCCAGTGCAATGAGCGCAGGAGGGTCAGTTCCCATGGCAACCGCCTCTGATGAGCTTGTGTTGACACTAGCGTATGCTAACGGTGAATGTGCTCGTGTGCAGGTGAAGTGTGATCACTACTGGCCGTTCACTGAGGAGCCGGTGGCGTACGGAGAGATCACAGCCGAGATGCTGTCCGAGACCGACTCTCCCGAGTGGACCATCAGAGACTTCAGACTGGGATATGTGAGGACAACAACACGACAGACAGATAGACGGATAGACAGACAGATAGATGGATATAGACAGATAGATAGATGATAGACAGATAGATATAGACAGATAGACAGCTGGATGATAGACAGATAGATATAGACAGATGGATAGACAGACAGATAGATGGGTAGATATAGACAGATAGACAGCTGGATGATAGACAGACAGATGGATAGATATAGACAGATGGATAGATTGATATAGACAGAGATATAGACAGACAGATAGATATAGACAGATAGACAGATGGATAGACAGACAGATGATAGACAGATAGATGGATAGATATAGACAGATAGACAGCTGGATGATAGACAGATAGACAGCTGGATGATAGACAGATAGACAGCTGGATGATAGACAGATAGATATAGACAGACAGATAGATGATAGACAGATAGATGGATAGACGGAGACAGATAGATGATAGACAGGTAGATGGATAGATATAGACAGATAGACAGCTGGATTATAGACAGATAGATGGATAGATATAGACAGATAGACAGCTGGATGATAGACAGATATAGACAGACAGATAGATGATAGACAGATAGATGGATAGATAGACGGAGACAGATAGATGGATACACGGAGACAGATAGATGGATAGATAGACAAGACGGATAGACAGACAGAGTATTATGTCATCTAATGGTTGTGTGTGGCTCCTCCTCAGGCTGATGAGACTCAGGATGTTCCGAAAAAGACAGACAGACAGACAGATAGATGGATAGACAGAGTATTATGTGATCTGATGGTTGTGTGTGGCTCCTCCTCAGGCTGATGAGACTCAGGATGTTCTGCACTTTAACTACACGTCCTGGCCCGATCACGGGGTTCCCACAGTCAACGCCATCGAGAGCATCTTACAGTTTGTGCAGATCGTCCGGCAGCAGGTCAACAGAACCAAAGGCCCGATCGTCGTCCACTGCAGGTGAGAGCCCGTCAGCTGAGTGTGTGTGAGAGAGTGTGTTTGAGAGTGAGAGTTTTTAAAAGTGAGTGTGAGAGTGAGTGAGTGTGTGAGAGTGTGTGCGAGAGTGTTTGTGTGAGTGTGTGTGTGAGTGAGAGAGTGTTTGAGTGAGAGTTTGTGTGTGAGAGTGAGAGAGTGTTGTGTGAGAGAGTGAGTGTGAAAGTGTATTTGAGAGTGAGTGTGTTTGAGTGTGTGTGTGAGAGTGAGTGTGAAAGTGTATTTGAGAGTGTGAGAGAGAGTGTTTGTGTGTGTATGTGTGAGAGTGAGTGTGTGTGTGTGTGTTTGAGAGTGTGTGTTTGTGTGTGTGTAAGATTGAGTGTGAGTGTGTGAGAATGAGAGTGTGTGTGTGTGAGAGTGAGTGAATGTGAGAGAGTGTGAGAGAGTATGAGAGTGTGTGTGTGTGTGTAAGATTGAGTGTGAGTGTGTGAGAATGAGAGTGTGTGTGTAAGATTGAGTGTGTGAGAATGAGAGTGTGTGTGTGAGAGAGTGAGTGAATGTGAGAGTGTGTGAGAGAGTATGAGAGTGTGTGTGTGTGTGTGTGTGTGTGTGTGTGTGTGTGAGAGAGAGTGTTTGAGCCTCTCTGTTTGAGGCTTTGCTGAGATGAGACAACAGCTCTTCACAAGTGTTACATGATGCTCATGTGTATGTGTGTGTGTGTTCCCTCAGTGCTGGAGTGGGTCGGACCGGCACGTTCATCGCTCTGGACCGTCTGATGCAGCACATCCAGGAGCACGAGTACGTGGACGTCCTGGGCCTGGTGTCGGACATGCGCTCGCACCGGCTCTCCATGGTGCAGACTGAGGTACACAACCTGTGTGTGTGTGTGTGTGTGAGAGAGAGTGTGTGTGCGAACGTGGACATCCTGGGCCTGATGACGTCGGGCATGCGCTCGCACCGGCTCTCCGTGGTGCAGACTGAGGTACACAACCTGAACAACAGAAAAAATGTTTTGTGAATGTGTGAGAGAGTGTGTGTGTGTGTGTGTGTGAGCAGTGTTGGGGTAGTTACTCAAAAAAAGTAATTAGTTACTAGTTACTTCTGTAAATTGTAATGAGATTACTTTACTAGTTACTGCATTTGAAAAGTAACTTCACTACTTATTACTTTACTTTCCCATTTCTTAATTTACCCTGTAGATACGGACAAACATCATAGCCCTATCATCACTTAGCCTGTCCACATAGTGTTTATAAATGTAGCCTATACAAAATGGCATGTAAAACCATATGAAAGAACAATATCCATGTCTGCACAAAGAAATATGCCTCACTGTAAAATCCACAAACAACAGGATAAAGGACAAATGTCCGCGGTGGTAGACACATAATCTGGACTGGACTGGGACAAAAAAAAATCGGCCCTGGCATTTTGGCCATAATAATAATAGCACACTAATATGCATATATTGTAAAACAAATGCACTGAAAAATAAAGGAAACTTTCATAATTAGTTTTGTACTAATTTCTATACTTGAAAGAGATATAAGCACATGATCTTTTATTTTGATGGAAAACATGGTTTACAAACGCGTCTCATTAAATTTATAGTAAATTACGGTAATCGTCAACTATGCAGATGTGGAAATAATGTGTTACTGGGTAATGGGTTCCTACACTCATGACATAGCCTAAGGGGCTGTTTACACCTGGCCACTTCATGTGTTTTCTCAGATCGGATAGCTATCTGATTTATCAAAACGATTCCATTTACACCTGGTCACATAAATGTGTTTTTGCAAAACGGAATAACGGATTTAAATCCGATCTTCAATTCCCGCGCTATATGCAGATTTAATGGAATGCACGTCAGTCACCGAAAGCAACAGATATGAGTTTCATTTTATTGATCATCAGCTAAAATTTCAAAGACCGCAATAAAAGAGAGCGGCAACAGCCCTGGTAAGATCATTTCGTTTCTTAAGAATTTACTTTTAATGATGATGATTGTGTGTTAAGCGTCTACGACTTACTTTCACTTTGATTTGCGATAGTTTGCACGTTGGCAATGAGATGCTCAGCTTCTCATCTGAGGTGATGCGTGTTCCAGTAGCGTCGTCATATCTGGCTATAACATTACATATAGCCTATAACACGCTCTCACACGTTTATTTTTTTAGCATTTTTGGGAGGAGTACAATTTACATATGTGGTTTCAACAACCAGATGCATTTACACTTGTCCAGTTTCGTCAGGAATGCGGCCCAGACCACCTCCTGAAGTGGTTTGAGTGATCGGATTCAAATCCGTCTCGAATGCGTTTCGGAGGGCATTTACACCTGGTCTTTTCACGATCGGATAGCTATCCGATCTGAGAAAACGCATGAAGTGGCCAGGTGTAAACAGCCCCTAAGTGTTTTGAAAGTAACTGTTAGTTCTGCTTACCGCTGGCTCTACATTTTCTCACCTCTGTCCTTATCCTCCTCACTATCCTCATCATCAGCCACAGGAGCTGATGAAGGTCCTGCTGCTGCAGAAAACATTTTGACACATTTTACAGCGTCTGCTTGAAGGGCCTGTGTCTATTTTTCACGCTAATTTTCTCTGCACATTCCTTGCGTTTCTTCTCCATCTCTCAGACTATTTTGACAGATACACACTGACACACTGCACGCTCGCTCAAAGCCCAAAGGGGGAGGTGTTTAAAGATGTGATTGGACCAGCCCAGTGTCAATCAAGAAAAGAGCCAATGGGCCAAGGTGTTTCATGAGCCGGTCAGCTATCAGGAAAAAAAAACTGACGAAGACTTTAACTAATGCATTACACCGGCACGCACTTACTTAACCCAGCGCCGCCAATTAAGCAAAACGAATGGGCCGCCGATGTACGAGTTTTATGGTCCGTAAAAAAAAAAGAAAAAAAAATTGAGATGTCGACCCAAAAGGCACGTCAGCCCACTGGGAATCTCCCGGTAGTCCCGATGGCCAGTACTTGCTGCCTGAGCATACAAAGTGCATTTCACGCGAATATTTTTGTCCTTTCGAGCAATAAACTGAAAGTAATGTGAATATCGCCACTGGCCGAAACCCCCTGTCTCCGTCTCCTTCTCCAGTTCCCGCTCCCCTTCGCACCAGCAGCTACGTCACTCAAATCGATCTCTATGACAACGGTGCAAGCGCACACACACACACACACACACACACACACACACACACATGCACGCAGCACAAACAGATCAGAGCTTTACACGCAGGCAAACACGACTTGGGTAACGCAGGAAACCGTGTTTCTATAGTCTAGTAAAGTAGTGTAGTTACCGATATTTTTAGTGTAATGCGTTACTTTATTTCGTTACCCAAAAAAGTAATATTGTTACTGTAATCCGTTACTTTGTAACTCGTTACCCCCAACACTGGTATGAGTGTGTTTGAGTTTGTTCAAGTGTTTGTGTGATTGTTCGAGTGTGTGTGTGTGTGTGTGTCTCTGAGTGTGAGTGTAAATGTAAAAATGCAGAAAGTTGAACGTCTAAGGAAAGTCCCCTTAAAAACGTGTGTGTGTGTGTGCAGGAGCAGTACGTGTTCATCCATCAGTGTGTCCTGCTCATGTGGAAGAAGAAGAAGCAGCTGTCGCACACTAGTGATGTCATCTACGAGAACGTCAGCAAGTCCTAATGAAGTGAGTTCAGTTTCAAACGATACACAACCCAACTTCTGGTCCGCAAAAAGTGATAAGGATATAATGCAAGATCACGCGTGCAAGAGACCGGAGTTCTCACGCGAGACCGAAATTGTTATTAAAAATCATTGCGAACCAAATTGTCTGTGCGCTGATTTGCAGAGAAAAAGAAAAACAGATTATGCATGAGGAAATAAGAGAGACGAGAGCAAGGATTGTGTTTCTGCAGAGAGAGTCGGGGGTAAATAAATAATTTTGCTGCTGGTCAAGCAGATGTTTGTGCTTTATTTCTGTTTGATATAATTGTAAATATATCTATTAAAATACTGATATTCTGGTCTGTAACTCCTCCCCTGTCTCTCTCTCATCTGTCATGAGGAGCTTTCGCATCGAGGAACATCTTCATCGTTCCTAGAACTATTGGCGGACGTTCTCGGATGTTGGAGTGTTCGTAACGCAGGAACTGGGAACGATTTTAGTTCTAGGAACTCGTTTTAGAGGAACTACTTTACTCCTACCTCAGAGTCGGTCTACACTAGCTCTAGAGGAACTCTCCGTGACGTTAGTGTTCGCTGATTGGCCGAACGCACGCGAAACACCAGCACCCGCCATTTAAAAAAAGCGAAATGCACAAATTAGCTATAGCCTATATATTTACTCCACAAACTAACTCTACGAACATGTATGACAGCGATAGATGAAGCTCTCAACCATTACTCTGAGGAGAACATCCAACACAACTTTGAGGAGACCAAGAGAAACATGATTATGTGTTTCTGCTCAGCAACACTGGACATCAATCACACGCCATACGCTAATAACTCTTCATTACTGTCTACTTTTTATGTATAACAGTTCTATCTAATAACGTATTAGACAGATTGTAAACTAATGAACAGGAGAATGCGAGCGCTGTGTGTTCAGTCGTTCTCAGCGCCGTCAAAATAAAAGTCAAAATAACAAGCGTGTCTCAACGTCACTTCAGAGTTCCTACTGGCGGTGCGAACGCAACCAGGAAAACGTTCCTATGGGAACCATTAGTTCTCGGCCAATCAGCGAACACTAACGTCATGATAGTTCCTATAGACCTTATGTAGCCCCGCCCCTTTTCAGCGCTGCACTCGTTGTCTTTTGACTTCCGGTCTGTATTTTCACAGCGATTTTGCATGTTTATTAATGAACGGCTCGTTTTAAAATCTTCCCGGTCGACTGACATTAGTTCAGTCATCTGCTTTAAACATCACAGTCCTCATGATAACTTTCGTTAACTTTACATTAAGTAAATCCACTTCAAAAGCTAATTACTCCTGGACAGCAGCGCCATAGAGATATACAGAGCGATCGCAAACACGGAAGTTAAAAGACAATATTCTAAAGATGGCGGCGCCCTCGTTTCTCTGGCGCATAAGGTCTATAGCGCTGGTGTAGACCGACTCTGAAGGAGGAGTAAATTAGTTCCTCTAAAACGAGTTCCTAGAACTAAAATTGTTCCCAGTTCCTGCAGTCCAAATAAACACGGCAAAATCCGGAACTTCCGCCAATAGTTCTAGGAACGCTGAAAAGGTTCCTCGATGCGAAAGCGTGAACTCAAATCGTGAAGTGTGAACTCTGCATAATACTCAGGTGTGTCTCGCTCTGTTCTTCCTCCAGGTCTGATTCATCGACACCGACACCGAACCCATCGACCGCAGAGGAGAATCTCACACTCATCTACTTCCCATACAAGCTCTTATTTAACGACAAAACAAATCAAATGCCTTAAAAAAACGAGCTGCCTCGTTCTCCCGGCCCGACGGATCCGTCAGCATCCCGTGTTTTAGTTTGTGTGTGACTCTCAGGATCATCTGCGCTTGTTTTAGGCCGGTGTAAAGTGTGTGTTGTGAGTTTATATCGCACTCTGTCTGTAATAGAGTTAGTTTTCACGTCTTCAGAAGAAGCCGAGCGGTTCGAAAACAACGTTTTGGACCTTTACTCCTCCATCACTGCCACACACTGATGCGCTCGAGCCGCTCGAGGGATGAAGCAGCGGAGGAGGGGGTTCCCAACAGACCATCATATCTGCTACTGTGTGTGAGTGTGTGTGAGAGAGTGAGTGAGTGAGAGTGAGTGTGTGTGTGAGTGAGTGAGTGATTGTGTGTGTTGAGTAAATGTGTGAGTTCAGTAAATGTGTGAGTGTTTGAGTGAGTGTGTGTGTGAGTGTGAGTGAGTGAGTGTGTTGAGTAAATGTGTGAGTTGAGTAAATGTGTGAGTGTTTGAGTGAGTGTGTGTGTGTGAGTGAGTGAGAAAATGTGTGATTGTGTGTGTGAGTGTTTGAGTTTGTGTGTGTGTGTGTGAGTGAGAGAGTGTGTAAGTGTGTGATTTTGTGTGTGTATGTGTGTGTGTGTGTGTGAGAAAGAGAGAGAGAGTGAGTGTGTGTGAGTGTTTGAATGTGTGTGTGTGTGAGAGAGTGAGTGAGTGAGATTGTGTGTGTGTGTGTGTGTGTGTGTGTGTGAGAGAGTGAGTGATAAAGCAAGGAAAGAGGGATTTTCCGAACAGACTGATGACATCTGAGGTCGACGCTGCGCTTCTGTGTGTTTCTGCTAAAGCTTCATCACACACACACATCAGCTGAACCTCCGGCTTCATCTGCACACACTGGATCGTCACTGCGTCGAGTTTGAGCTCGTCGACTCGTTCCAGTGGCATTTGCACAATTCCAGTGAAGCGGCTGCGGTCGGACTGAATGTGAGCGTCCAGCAACTCGTATATCGTCATCATCATCATCATCACCATCATCTTCATCACTGCTGAATCTGACACTGATGTCGTGTTGCATGCTGCAAAAATGAAAGACTTGAGATTAGTCTCATCTTTAGGTTTAGACTCGAGCTCAGAGTCCCAGCTGACAGGGAACGTTAAATGAGTAGCTCACTTCAGAGTTATAATCTCCTGATAGTTTACTCACACACACGTCATCCGAGATGTTCACGTCTGTCTTTCTTCAGGTTTCTGAGGAAAACATTCCTCATTCCTCATGTCCTCAATGGGGTTCAGCGGGTCGAAGGTCCAGATGTGAGTTTCAGTGCAGCTTCAAAGTCTCGACACGATCCAGCCGAGGAATAAGAGTCTTATCTAAACAAACCAGCCCACATTTTAGAACAAAATACACATTTATATACTTTTAACCACTAATGCTGGTCTTCCACTAGCTGTGATGCGACATCAGGTTGAAAGGTCAACCGTGACGTAGGCGTAAGAACAGACCCAGTGTTTATAAAGAGAACGTGCAAACACTGAAGTGGGTCGCACACCGGACGAGAAGCGCCGCGTCTCGGACAACTCGAGGTATCGCACACCGGACGCGCACTTTCTCAGTCTATGGCCAGCAATATTGTTATGTTTAAGGACATCATGGAATTAAGATATTGTCTGTACTATGTTATGATTGTACTGTACAATTAAATACAATCGTTGCTAAGTCTGCAGTCTGAACACTTTACCTCAGAGCGTCCGTTAGCTGAAAGAATTGAGAATCTCACCTGGAAATCCGATAACATCAGCATTGTTCATCCACTCAGCTGATTTCTGTGAATGAATGTAAACTAACTGTATATTGCAGCACAGGGTGAAGTCAGTATATACATTAACAACGATTTGAAACAAATATAATGTAAATTTAATATAAAACTGTGTAAATGGGGCTCTGTGGCGCTGCGCTTCTCGTCCGGTGTGTGTGACCCCCTCAAGTCAAACGCCCTTTACAGAAACAAAAAGGTAAAACAACGATGTCGGACGATTGTGAAGTTGGAGGAGAAAATGAGATGGAGTTTTTCACCCTATCCTACATTTCTGACCCGGAACACGCATGACCTTTCAACCTGATTACGTAATGTGTGTCGCATCACAGCGAGTGCAAGACCAGCATTTGTGGTTAAAAGTATATAAATGTGTATTTTGCTCTAAAATGTCGGCTGGTTTGTCTAGATAAGACTCTTATTCCTCGGCTGGATCGTGTCGAGACTTTGAAGCTGCACTGAAAGGACCTTCGACCCGTTGGACCCCATTGAAGTCACTATATGGAGGAACATCCTGGAGTGTTTTCCTCAGAAACCTGAAGAAAGACAGACGTGAACATCTTGGATGACGTGAGTGTGAGTAAATGATCAGGAAATTTTAATTAAAGTGAACTACTCCTTTAATAGAACGTTCATTCAAAGTTATCTGGTCTTTAATAATGTCCTCGAAACATTAACATCATTCATGGAACGTTTCATTCTAAAGCATTTTTTAAATGTTAAATGAAACAATGTATCCTTGTTTCAGAATGTTCAGAGAACATTCAAATGTAACGTTCCCGAAGAATGATACAAAATGGAATGTTGAGCATTTAAAAAAATTCAAAATGCTTGTAGAATTTTCAGAGAACGTTCAGAAATGATGTTTCCGAACGAAGCGTTTGTTTTGTCAGCTGGGCGGTTATTTACACACTTGCCTGTTCTGTCAAACACACGAGTGAGTTTACAAATGTCTGGCGTTTACAGGCTGTTTCCCTCATCTGAGATGTGAGTTTTATAATATCAACATGGCACTGAGCTGTAAATACTGTTTATTTCAAGAAGAAATGACAAAAGAATCGCTGTATTGTGTTAAAATGAACTGGTTGGTCTTGATAAGAAGGAAACGGTGGATTCGGAGCGGACGGGCCACTTCACTTGATCAGTTTTCTTTCGTTTGTGTCCAGGTCAAATTCGTTTGTCTTTTTGGTGCCATTCTTGTGTATTGTGTGACTTCAAGTAGCAGAGCAATCCACAATCGCCATCAGAGTTTTAATGTGTGTTTGTTTGGAAAAAAAATAAACGTTTGAACACGTATTCCTACGAGCAGGAGATGGAGTCGTTTTGTGTGACAAACACGTCTTTATTTTTTGGCACTTTTTCAGACTCCTCTATTAGAAGTGTGTGATATGCATTAATATCGGTTCTGTTTATCGGTAGATGTCGACCGATATATTGGTTTCCCGATATTTAAGCATTTTCCCATAATCGGGTATAGATTTTGTAATATCGGATTCTCCGATAAATGGCGCCATCTTGTGGGCGTGTTGAGAATTTCGTGCAAGACCGTCATTAAACGAGTCAACAATGGTGTTCAAAAGTAAAATAACTTCCATCCCTTGATTAATAAACTTTATTTAACATAACAGCCATCAATGCACAAATGAGATGTTACATAAATGCTTGTTATTTAGTTTAAAACTCACGTAATCCGTCAAGACCTGTCCCAATAAAGTCGTAACTTTACATGCATTACATAAAAAAATTAATTGTATTCACTATTCAGGCAGTTTAGAAAGTTTTATGCTTTTTTAATTTGTTAGAATTATTTCTACATGCTATATTCATGATTTTATGAGGTTTACCTTTTATCAAAGATTTTATTTTAAAAAAGACACTTTAGTGACAGTGCACTATATTTTTTATTTTATCCAGACTATTTATTGATGTAGAAATGTGTTTTAAGGAGGGAGTGAAATTGCAAAAATTACAGTATTTAAAAAATGTTAATTGAAACAGTTTGTTCAGTTCTGTTATTATAATTGTCAAAATACAGAAATTGAACGATAAATATAGGTTTTAGGATATAAATATAGGATATCGGTTATCGGGCACATAAACATGCAAATAATTGGTATCGTAACGGTTATAAAAAAATCTATATCAGTCGATCTCTAATCTTTATTGGGACAGAACTTAACGGATTACGTGACTGTGAGTTTGTCTCTATTTTTAGTGCCAAGTTTAAATGACATAGGCCTATCAAACATTTATGTAGCACATCTTATTAGTGCATTAATGGATGTTATGTTAAAGTTAATTGATCAAAGCTAGTCTCCATTGTGCTGTAATGGCGGTCTTGCCCACAATTCTAAAGACGCCCACAAGATGGCACCATTTATCGGTTAATCTGAAACTACAAAACCAATACTCGTTTATGGAAAAATGCTTAAATCTACAACAGAAATAAACTTTCCATCATTATCATGTCTCTTATTTCTCTGGAGTCTGTTAGTCAAGGTTTTGTGTGTCAAACCCACACCTAATGTTATTGATTTTCAGGGAGTTGGAGATTTATTGACGTGTGGCGACTGCTAACAGGACTGAAGAAATCTGCTTTTATTTATTTAGCCTACTTGTTAATTTTTATTGCAAAAGATTAAAAAAAATATACATGCATAATACCAAAATGTAACTTTCAACAATGTAGCGTTTCCAGATTACAGCAGATAGCGTACGCTGCTCAGTGACATCATATTTACAGCCTATGGGATTATCTTAAAATGTTTTGACCAAAGATGTTAGCATGTCGCGCATGCGCATTTCCAGGACAAACCAGGTGAGTAGGAGCAAAGTCGACTTCTATATATATAAAGTCTTAAGTATTCATGAGTGTGAACGTTAACTGATCGTTCAGTGTTTTATAAATCGCATTATTTGCACCGTTTTAGTGGACAAAAAAAAAAAAAAAAAAAGAGTATTGTTTGTTTAATCCGTCCGATGACGTGAGATTTGGGCGGGACTGTCTATTTGTGTTTGATGACGCACATTATGGGATTTATGTTTGATGCGTTAATTTGTTTTTCGATTTGATATGGAAAGAAAAATGAGAAAATGGCGCATTTATTAGTTTTCCTTCTTTTTTTTTTCTTAAATAGTATTTCATCTTGATTTCATCAAATCAAGTATTTCATCTTGATGTGGAAGAACTGAGAGTGGCACGGGTTGATCTTTGGTTGACCAATCAGCGGAAAGAGGCATCTCATGCCCGTTCACATGTGGAAATTGAATATTCAAGCCGCTTATTAATTTTCTACCCCTGAAACTAAAAACGTGAAAACAAGGCGAATTCTCGTTTTTCCAAAAAAAAAAAAAAAGAGAATAATTGTGGCGTTTTCTTTTTCTACTTTTAATATTAAATAAAAAAACTAATGAAAACACCGTACACGGACCCCTTATGGTTTTTGGTTTCAGAACTTTATTTTATTTTTATTTTAGTCCAACCACACACACGTTTTAGTTTAAACAACGACGGCTGAGATAAACCTGGATTATTCTGCTGCGAATCCTTTGTATCAAATCATTAGTGTATTAAAAGGGTCATATGATGCTATTTTCAAAGATCAATATTTTGTGTATTGGGTGTAATAGAATATGTTTACATGCTTTAATGTTCCAAAAATGCATTATTTTTCACAGACTGTACATTATTGTAGCTCCTCTATGCCCAGTCTTTTGAATTCTACAAAACCCCTCCTTCCGAAAAGCATAGCGTGCTCTGATTGGCCAGCTGAGCCAGTGCGTTGTGATTGGCCGAACACGTGTGTCGGAAATGTTAACGCCCCTTACCATAATCACAAGCTTCAGCTTCCAAAGCAATTATAAAGACAGTTAATCATGTCGTCAGTTCTGGAATGTCCAAGCCGATCGATCGGAACCTGATACACGTATGTTACGTTACACAAGCCGTGGTTCAAATTGTTGTTATAATAACGATTTCTTTAATGTCTAAACATTCTAAATGAAAAACTTGGGAAAGATACATGAGCCGTTGAGTAGTCCTCTGCTGCCATCTAGTGGCTGGAAAATTAATGTTATCTTAATTTTTAAAAGTGTTTGTTTTCCAGTAGATTTTAATATAATTACCATGAATGAAATTGAGAAATGTAGATCTAGGTCTGGGCGATAAAACGGTATCGGTATTTAGTAACTGTACGCCTTCATCAATAACGGTAGAAAAATGTTCAATATAACGCTCGATATAGTTACACTTAAACACAATAAAATGTTAATAGACATGAAGTTTGGTTTATATGCCTTGATAAAGGAGTGTGCTACGAGTGACAAGCAAACAAGTTGCGTTGCGTAGGGGTGTGCGAAATTGACAAAGAATAATATCTCGATATTTTCTGGGATTTTAACGATAATTAGAAGACATTTTGCTGAGTGTGTTTATTGTGCTGGTCTCTTGGCAGGTGTAGGCCCTGCCGTGGACCGCCGACTCCTAAAGGTTTTGATATTCTTCATATTCTGTGTGGTGGTTAGTTCGCATCAGTGAGAAATGATCTTTTCCAATAAGTTTACATTGATTTTTTAAAACCTTTTTATGGGCATTTTTAGCTCCAATATCCAGTAATACAGACTACTAAGACTATTTTTTTTATTGAAAATATGAATCATGTGACGCGGCAAAAAACTTTTGTGTTTTTGACATATTAGACATAGCCTACGAATAGTGAATTGTGCATATTTTAAAATAAAATATTTTTTGCTAATATTTAATCATTTGTTTTCTTTATATAAAAAGACAAATGACCCCCTAATCACCCGCCCCCTAAAAAATGTGGTCCCCCCTCCAATGTTCAAGACATGCTTTGATGTAAAGGATATAGGCCTATATAAAATATGATAAATTGAGGCAAATACAAAAATACCATAAATCCCCCAAAACTGCACTGTAAATACAATAAAAGTGAGTTATATAACGTTTGTTTGTGTTTTTAAAAAAAATACATTAAGTTACAACGTTTTTCTGTCCGGTTTTGCCCTATGTAGCAACTAACAGCATTACATAAGTGATATTAGCCTATTTTATATGCGTAATATTATATAAGGATACCTTGCACGTTTCCCCTCTTCATTTTCCCAATTTAGGCTCCTGATGATGTCTTAGACCCTTTTTCTTATTCATAATTTACATTTTTGTTGATTTTATTAAATTTTTTTAATTGTTTTAATTCTCCCGCTCTTCCTACTGACGTCACATCAGGTCATCCTGAGGTAACTAAACCAACCGAACCCCCAATATGCCTTACTCTACACTGCACAAAACTCTGCATTTGAACAGTCAATAGCAAATAATACTTTAACAAATAATAAAAGATACTTACCGGATCTAATTCGGAAGCGCCAGATTGCCCTGGAAAAATTGTAATTGCCTTTGTTCCCAGTCTTGTGCTCTCCCAGGTTCAGGAAACTGTCCTCCGTAATATACGCTGAACACGTGGGTTGTACTGTTCTGGAACAGTGTTGTGAATAAATCTTAACCACTGGTAACTAATTGTGTCCACTTTTAGAAGGCCAAATAAAGAACTTTTGCTTTCGCGTAGAAAGAAACACGCAGCATCTCCACAAAATGCCGGCGACGACACACCACAATTGAAGCCACGCCTTCTTTCTTTGCGTACGCATTTGGGCGGCATTATGCTAATATGTCTAGCTAGTGACGTAGGTCGGAGGCGTTTTGGATCTGCCTTTCTCTTTTAGATAGAATAAATCTTTGTGTGGGAGACTGAGATTTGTTTCTTTGCAGATCTTATACATGCATAAACAGCCACATTACACAATAAAGATTTTTTTATTTTTTTATTTTTTTTTGCGAAAATTATTATTTTTTTATTTTATTTTCAAAATTACAGAATTTGATATCAAGTTCTTGACACATTTCTTTTACACATTTTCACATTTGGATGTATAACTTGAAACAACAATAATAATAAAAAATAAATAAATAAACAAACAAAAGATAAAGGGCATCACAAACATATATTAAATTCATTTAGCAGAGATACAGATCTTTAGGCTTTTCGATTTTTTTAAATCTTTACAGACTCAAAATACATTTTAAAGGCGGCTTTAAAATGAGCAAAGTTGGGTTTTGAGTTACTCCATTTAGTTTGATGAATATGAAATTTTCCTAATAATAGAAACAAATCGATAACATACATTTTTCTTTTAGAAAAGTCAAATTCATTTGTATGAAGTAAGACAGATGACAAATTTAAGACTAGGTTGCAGTTCAATTTAACACCTAGAAATTGAGACATCTCATACCAAAATCACTAGGGGGCATTAACTGATCTCGGGCCAGTTTTATATTGTAGTTTTATATTTAATGACTAACATGTTTGTGTAATGAGAGTGATCGTTCATTTTATCTAAACGACCCCACCCCCATATTTATAAAAGAACACAAATGATACACTTCATACTTAATGATTTCTATATATCATTTTACGAGATTATGCTTTGATTAGTGTGTAAAAGGCGCCATTAATATCAGCGATCATTACACGTTTGTTCTCGTTGCATTTCCAGTTTTGACCAGTAGGTGTCGCCAGAGTCACGAGCAACACTGAACCATTTTCTGAAACATTTGTTTGAATCTATTCACATTTATCTCAGATTTATTTAGCACATGAAGCTGTGGTTTATTATAATGTGTTTTTGGTTGAACATTGACAGAAACAGGTAAAAAAGAATAGCTAATGTGTAAGTAAAGGTGTCAGAGGTGTGAGTGTCGCCCTCATGTGGAGAATCCAGGTTCAGTTCTCACTATTGTGAAATAATATTTTAATTTTAAGGTTGAAAAATGCTTTCGTTTCATTAGTTTTAATAATCAGTTCGGACAAAACTCCCTCCAAAAACACAAAGTTTAGCTGAGGAAGCTTCTCTGGCTCAGCGGTCACTCCTTTACATGGAGAATCCCGGTTCAAATCTCACTTCTGAGGTGGAATGTTCTTCAGTTTTAGTTGATGAATGATAAATAGAGACAAATATTGGCCCAAAAAGACATGCTGAAAAATAATATCTCTGGTGGCTCAGTCGTCTGTGTGTCACTTGGTGGTGTTGCTTTGTGTTGAGAATCCTGGTTGGAATTTCACTTTTGCAGTGGAAAATGAGGATCAATTGAGACAAACAGAAAGTCAAAAGTGAGGAAGCTCCACTAGCTCAGTGGTTTGAGCATGTTCTCCCCTTTTGGGAGGATCCTGGGTTCGAATCCCACTTTCATTTCATTGATTTAGTCTTAATAAAAAAGACATGCCCCCCCAAAAAAAGATATGTAAGAGTGGAAGTTCCAGTGGCTCAGTGGGTTGAGTGTTACTCCGTCATGTAGAGAATCTGTGTTCGAATCCCACTCTTTGCTAAAATGCTTTAGTGTCACTGGTTTTGTCCAAATATAAAAGACATGCCCCCCAAAAAAAGAAGTGTTGATGTGGAAGTTCCAGTGGCTCAGTGGGTTGAGCTTGTTCTCCCTGGTTGGGAGGATCCTGGTTCTAAACCGGCCTGGACACTGAAGCATGGTTGCGTTGAGGAACGGTCGCCTGATCATGATCCGAGACAGGTGTCAGGAGTGATCGGATCAGGCGAGAGAAGCTCGGAAACGAAGGGGGGAGGGAATATCCAAACTCCTCCCCCTGGGGATTTCTCAGACCATAACCAGCAGCGGTTATCTTTTACGTCAAATGTGTACTTATTAAAACCCCAACTTCTAACTCAAAAATTTTTTTTTTTTTTTAGCTGGATAACCAGTTGCTCCACCAGGATCCTGACTAGGGCTCCTCCTTTTTCCTGCATCCTCTCATCCTGTCATCCTGTCCACCAACCACTCCATTTGTTGATTTCTTGGAGATCTGACCAGGATTTGAACCAGGAACCTCTGAACCATGAGGCAGTGCTCATACCTGTGAGCCACAGATCTCTGGGCTTTCACTTACTGGAACTCATATTTCACTGTTGTGACCCCGTGAATCTACAATAAACCAGTTAAAGTCAGATGAGACTCGAACCCGTGTCTCTATCGCAGCCTCGCACACAGAGATCGTGTGTTTAACCACTCACCCATCATGACCCGACTCTCACTGGTGAATATAACCAGCAGTGGTGGGATCTGAACACAGGGCATCATGATGAAAACACAACTCCTCATCTCCTGATTCACTGATCAGTGTTTTGAGCTTTTATTGTTTGCCTGAGTAAATGATGAAACACATAATCAAAGGTGGGTTTTTTTCAGTGTCCAGGCCAGTTTCAAACCGGGATTCTCCCGACCAGTGAGAACATGCTCAACCCACTGAGCCACTGGAGCTTCCACTCTTACACCTCTTTTTTGGGGGAGCATGTCTTTTTTTATTGGGGAAAACCAGTAAAACTAAAGCATTTTAACAAAGAGTGAGATTCGAACTCAGATTTTCCAAACGATGGAGCGACAGTGAACCCACTGAGCCACTGGAGCTTCCACACTTACACCTTTTTTTGGGGAGGCATGTCTTTTTTATTGGGAGAAACCCAGTAAAACTAAAGCATTTTAACAAAGAGTGGGACTTGAACTCAGATTCTCCAAACGATGGAGCGACAGTGAACCCACTGAACCACTGGAGCTTCCACTCTTGCACCTCTTTTTTGGGGGTCATGTCTTTTTTATTTGGACAAACCCAGTAAAACTAAAGCATTTTTTCCATCAAGAGGGATTCAAACTGGGAATTTCCAAATCACTGAGCCACTGGGCTCAACTGCTTCAAGGAAAAGATGTTCATTGTGTCTGTGGGATTTGATCACAGGTCTCCAATCCAATGTTGTGATTCAGATGCACTCGTTTACCCATTACACCACTGAGTTTCAGGTAATAAAACTGCTTTATAATCTCTTTATCTTGTTTGAAGTGTAAAAAGTAAAAAATTAGACTGTGTGATTCACTAAATCACCACAGAAGAGCGCAATAACAAGCTTGAATATAAAACGAACTTGACAAAACAAAACAATAAGTATTTTCACGCTAATATATAGCAAGTTTTTCCATCAAGAATAGCTCAGTTTAAACAAATATTTTTGTTTAGTCAGATAATAAAAGTGAAGTATAATTACAAATCCTTGCAACGTCAGTAAAAATAAAGGATTGTAATTGAGTATTTTTCCACAATGACAAAAAGTACAACATCTTGAGGTTTGAACTACAAAAAAATAATCAAATTTAATGCAAAAGACCAAACCAGCCCTGAGTTCATCTCTGTGGTAGAGCGGATCATTGTTTGCTAAAACCTTTTTCTTTGTTTTTACACTTCAAACAAGATAAAGAGATTATAAAGCACACAATTTTCCTGAAACTCAGTGGTGTAATGGGTAAACGAGTGCCTCTGAATCACAACACTGGAATAGAGACCTGTGATCAAATCCCACAGAAACAATGAACATCTTTTCCTTGAAGCAGTTGAGCCCAGTGGCTCAGTGATTTGGAAATTCCCGCTTCGAATCCCTCTTGATGGAAAAAATGCTTTAGTTTCACCAGTTTCGTCCAAATAACAAAGACATGCCTCCCAAAAAAGCATTGCCTGTATGGAAGCTCCTGTGGCTCAGTGGTGTGAACATGTTCTTCCTTGCTGGGAGGATCCTGGTTTGAATCCTTCTTTTTGTGGTAAAAATTCTTTAGTTTCTTTGGTTTTGTCAAAATAAAAAAGACATGCCCCTCCAAAAAAGAAATGTAAGAGTGGAAGCTTCAGTGGTTCAGTGGGTTCACTGTCGCTCCATCATGAGGGGAATCCGTGTTTGAATCCCACTCTTTGTTAAAATGCATTAGTTTTACTGGTTTTGTCCCAATAAAAAAGACATGGACCCCCAAAAAAGAGGAGTAAGTGTGGAAGCTCCAGTGGCTCAGTGGGTTGAGTGTTGCTCCATCATGAGGGGAATCCGTGTTTGAATCCCACTCTTTGTTAAAATGCATTAGTTTTACTGGTTTTGTCCCAATAAAAAAGACATGGCCCCCCAAAAAAGAGGTGTAAGAGTGGAAGCTCCAGTGGCTCAGTGGGTTGAGTGTTGCTCCATCATGAGGAGAATCTGAGTTTGAATCCCACTCTTTGCTAAAATGCTTTAGTTTCACTGGTTTTGTCCCAATAAAAAAGAGGAGTAAGAGTGGAAGTTCCAGTGGCTCAGTGGGTTGAGTGTTGCTCCATCATGTGGAGGATCTGTGTTTGAATCCCACTCTTTGCTAAAATGCTTTAGTGTCACTGATTTTGTCCAAATATAAAAGACATGCCCCCCAAAAAAAGAAGTGTTGATGTGGAAGTTCCAGTGGCTCAGTGGGTTGAGCTTGTTCTCCCTGGTTGGGAGGATCCTGGTTCTAAACCGGCCTGGACACTGAAGCATGGTTGCGTTGAGGAACAGTCGCCTGATCATGATCCGAGACAGGTGTCAGGAGTGATCAGATCAGGCGAGAGAAGCTCGGAAACGAAGGGGGGAGGGAATATCCAAACTCCTCCCCCTGGGGATTTCTCAGACCATAACCAGCAGTGGTTATCTTTTACGTTAAATGTGTACTTATTAAAATCCACTTCTGCGAAAAAGTCAACAGTTTTCCTGAATAACCAGTTGCTCCACCAGGATCCTGACTAGGGCTCCTCTGCATCCCTGCATCCCCTCCACCAATCACTCCATTTGTTGATTTCTTGGAGATCTGACCAGGATTCAAACCAGGAACCTCTGAACCATGAGGCAGTGCTCATACCTGTGAGCCACAGATCTCTTGGCTTTCACTTGCTGGAACTCATATTTCACTGTTGTGACCCCGTGATTCTACAATAAACCAGTTAAAGTCAGATGAGACTCGAACCCGTGTCTCTATCGCAGCCTCGCACACAGAGATCGTGTGTTTAACCACTCACCCATCATGACCCGACTCTCACTGGTGAATATAACCAGCAGTCGAATCATTAGCCGCGTTTCCATAACAGATTTGCACAAAACTTTTGCGATATTTTCTAAATGTCAATAAAAAATCTATTGCGATTTTTGTGTTAAATTCCATTAACCGATGTTATGCGACTAAAACGTATTTTTTTCCTCGCGATAAGTCATTCCAAACATCATGGCAACTGATGTTGTTAGTGTTATGTATATCTTACCGCACTAGCCATTATTTTTAACGGAAGGAGATGTAGTTATGTTGTCCAACATTAATGGCAAGGAAAGACCCTTATACTGGGAGCGGGAGTTTCTCCCTCATTTCTGCTTCAAAGTCTTGATCAATTGTGGCATTTCTTTGTTGCTTGAGGACATTATAAATACTCTCGTATGAAGTGAGGTTTTGTTCCTGTTTGGCGTGTTCACCGATTAGCCTGAAATCATATCAAACGGGTCTGATGATGCAAGAACAGTGCAATTGGATTTAACATTTTTGACTGAGAAACCCTGATTCAGGGTTGAGGAACTGAAAGCACATGTTCGGTGGATTAATACTTTCGGTTGAATGAACAGGAATCCACATTTTGTAAGACTGTCAGTTTACTGATAAACAATGAAAGCTGCAGCCAATTATCATCATGACTCTAACCAATCAGGGTTAAGCATCAATCAAATACTAGTGTACAAATCCACACTGTAGCGTCTGTGAGTTTGACCATCATTTGTGTTTATTTGAGTTCAAATACAGTATCACACATCACCGAATGCATCATGATCCGAACATCTTGATTTACGTGCGAAAGCGACTTGAAACGTGAATTTGCACAAATGAGATGCTAGCGTTAGGCTTCTTTAAAGTCAATGCAAAAACATTAATGGAAACTCATTCAAAAGACATTCAGTAGAAACAGTCCTAAAAAAATTTACATTTTTAAAAAAAATCGAGCAAGGCACGTTTGATTGGCTAAAGATCCCTGAGTGCGTAGTTAATTTCCTTTCCAAAAACAATCAAAGCACTAGAGGGGCGTCGGCCTCATTAGCATATCGATGGAACTTCGGACCTATCAGCTTCTCACTGAAACGACTAGACTCCGCCCCTTTCCACCAATAAGCTGCTGGATGGATGTACCACATGACCACACCAGACGGGTTGACCGACACAACGAACTCTGTGCTGTCCTTCAGTTCGGGCAAACGCGCCTCCGAAAACACATCAAACACCTGAGAGAGAGAGAGAGAGAGAGGGAGAGAGCGAGGGAGAGAGCGAGAGAGAGAGAGAGAGAGAGAGAGAGAGAGAGAGAGAGAGAGAGAGAGAGAGAGTGCATTAACATTTCCATGTCATTGACCAGTTTATAAAAAGTAAATTCTATTTTAATACAAGATTTTAGTAAACCCTTTACCCTTTTTTATTAGTCGATTAAGTTTTAAATATGGATATTTTTCTTACACGAACGCATCGCTTCCCTTCAGAAGGACTTTATGAACCCCCGGCTTGTCTGTCTGTCAGCTTGTGTGTGTTTAAAGGCTCACCTCATACACTCCAGGTGTGTATCCCAGCGTCTTCAGAGATGTCATGTATCGATACGGCATATCTGTCCTCCTGCTGAAGAACACCAGAGCGCTGGCTCCTTTAGAGAGAGGTCGCAGGTACACCTCAATCCTGGTCTTCTCCTGAGAGAGACACACAAGCATCGCTTTCAGACTGTGCTGTGTTTCTCATGCACTGCTCAGCTCTCGAGCTCTAGTCAAGATATCAGGTCAAAAATGCACTCGTATGAGCTTTTGTCTCATGTTTATATCATATGATATAGTTAAGCAATATCACACGAGTGCAAATGCGATACTGATTTTATACAACAGTTTTATACAAAAAAAAAGTTAATTTTCTGTTATATTTAAGACACAATATTGTCTGTTTTCAATAAGCGTTTTTTTTCCCGTTTCATTTACTCTCCCTCATGTCGTTTCAAACCTGTATAACTTTCTTTCTTTAGTGGAACAAAGATATTTTGAAGAATGTTTCGGTCTGTAAATGTATTTAAATACCAATTCAGATGCAGCTTCTGAAAAAAAAAAAAACATGGCTAAGCATTAATGAGTAATAACTTCTATGTTGAATCTTATAAAATACGTCTCTCTCTAAAGCTATATTCTAATGTCTACTTGATGCATTCTCATTTAACACAATAAATGACTTTAAAACAACTTATTAGGGTAATTTCTCAGCCGAATTTCATGTGTGATTAATTAATAGGCATGTCATGTAATTCGCTTGACATCTATTTGTTAAATTTTACCCTTTTCACCTGTAGTGTCTTGGCTTAAAATATTATTAAATAAATAAATTCGATTGTTTATTATAATAAATTATCACCAATATTAATAAAGTAACACAAATCTGTTTAAATAATAAATGCTTTTTTTTTTTTTATCTTGCTATTTTTTTTTTTTTATCTTGCTATGTTTTTTTTAAAATCTTGCTATTTTTTTTATTTCATTTAGTTTAAGGTTTTCAACTAATATTTATATTACATTTAATGTTTTTAATAGTCGTAGTTTCATACCTTTAAGTCTTAGTCAATACCCCTGCATTTTTATTAATATTTTGAATTAGCTATTATTTTTTTTAAATTTTTAGTATTCATTTTAGTTTAAATTTAGCAATTTGCTAAAAAAATAGTTTTAAATTTTTTTTTAATTTAGTTTAATGTTTTCAACTAATATTTATATTTCATTTAACGTTATTACCAGTCTTAGTTTTAGTCAATAGCCCTGCTAAGAGCCAAATGCAACAGTGAGGAACCCGATCCTGTAGATTACTGACCTTGAACAGGCGTCTGCCCTGGATGCCTAAGTGGTCCTGATTGATGCCGATGACGACTTTATTCTGCAGGATTGCGCGAGCGTCGCTACTAATCGTACGCAGGTCGTTGGACATGAAGAGAGGAGCGGCCATGATCGCCCACAGCGCCATCTGAGCGCGCGATTGGTCCAGGCTGAGGCCGAAGTCTCCAATCAGCAACTGAGGATGATGCAAATGAGCATAAATCATTAGCATAAATCATTAGCATAAATCATGGTTTTCTGCGGCTGCATTTACACTGCAAGTCTTAATGCTCAGATCCGATCTTTTGACCATATGTGACCAGTCATTTTTTAAAATTAAGATTTATACATCATATGAAAGCTGAATAAATAAGCTTTCCATTGATGTATGGGTTGTTAAGACCCGTGTAAACGCAGCCAGTGATGATGAGCTCACCATGTCGGGGTCGTTCCACTGACCCGGTCCGGCCACGGGTTGCAGAACGTCCTGATTGTCAAAGAACCAGTCCACGATTCCCAGTACGCTATCCCACGAGTCCTGGATGTCAGCGTAGTTCCGCCACAGGTTACAGATCTGACCCAGCTGCGTGTAGTTCACCTGAGAACACTCATCGTTAGCGGTGTAACGATCCCTCACGTCACGATTCAATACAGATCACGATACTGAACTCACGATACGATATTATCACGATACTGAACTCACGATTCAATACAGATCACGATACTGAACTCACGATACGATATTATCACGATACTGAACTCACGATACGATATTATCACGATACTGAACTCACGATTCAATACAGATCACGATACTGAACTCACGATACGATATTATCACGATACTGAACTCACGATACGATATTATCACGATACGGAACTCACGATACAATATTATCACGATACTGAACTCACGATACCATATTATCACGATACTGAACTCACGATACCATATTATCACGATACTGAACTCACGATACCATATTATCACGATACTGAACTCACGATACGATATTATCACGATACTGAACTCACGACACCATATTATCACGATACTGAACTCACGATACGATATTATCACAATACTGAACTCACGACACGATATTATCACGATACGGAACTCACGATTCAATACAGATCACGATACTGAACTCACGATACGATATTATCATGATACTGAACTCACGATTCAATACAGATCACGATACTGAACTCACGACACGATATTATCACGATACGGAACTCACGATTCAATACAGATCACGATACTGAACTCACGATACGATATTATCACGATACTGAACTCACAATACCATATTATCACGATACTGAACTCACGATACGATATTATCACGATACTGAACTCACGATACCATATTATCAGGATACTGAACTCACAATACCATATTATCAGGATACTGAACTCACGATACCATATTATCACGATACTGAACTCACGATACCATATTATCAGGATACTGAACTCACAATACCATATTATCAGGATACTGACCTCACGATACCATACTATCACGATACTGAACTCACGATACGATATTATCACGATACTGAACTCATAATACCATACTATCACGATACTGAACTCACAATACCATACTATCACGATACTGAACTCACAATACCATACTATCACGATACTGAACTCACGATACGATACTATCACGATACTGAACTCACAATACCATATTATCACGATACTGAACTCACAATACCATATTATCACGATACTGAACTCACGATACGATATTATCACGATACTGAACTCACGATACCATATTATCAGGATACTGAACTCACAATACCATATTATCAGGATACTGAACTCACGATACCATACTATCACGATACTGAACTCACAATACCATACTATCACGATAATGAACTCACGATACGATACTATCACGATACTGAACTCACAATACCATATTATCACGATACTGAACTCACAATACCATATTATCACGATACTGAACTCACGATACGATATTATCACGATACTGAACTCACGATACCATATTATCAGGATACTGAACTCACAATACCATATTATCAGGATACTGAACTCACGATACGATACTATCACGATACTGAACTCACGATACCATATTATCACGATACTGAACTCACAATACCATATTATCACGATACTGAACTCACGATACGATATTATCACGATACTGAACTCACGATACCATATTATCAGGATACTGAACTCACGATACCATATTATCAGGATACTGAACTCACGATACGATACTATCACGATACTGAACTCACAATACCATATTATCACGATACTGAACTCACAATACCATATTATCACGATACTGAACTCACGATACGATACTATCACGATACTGAACTCACGATACCATATTATCACGATACTGAACTCATGACACGATACTATCACGATACTGAACTCACGATACCATATTATCAGGATACTGAACTCACGATACCATATTATCACGATACTGAACTCACGATACGATACTATCACGATACTGAACTCACGATACCATATTATCACGATACTGAACTCACGATACTGAACTCACAATTCAATACAGATCACGATACTGAACTCACGATACGATATTATCACGATACGATATTATCACGATACTGAACTCACGACACCATATTATCACGATACATACTATCACGATACTGAACTCACGATACGATATTATCACGATACTGAACTCACAATACCATACTATCACGATACTGAACTCACAATACCATACTATCACGATACTGAACTCACGATACTATCACGATACTGAACTCACAATACCATATTATCACGATACTGAACTCACAATACCATATTATCACGATACTGAACTCACGATACGATATTATCACGATACTGAACTCACGATACCATATTATCAGGATACTGAACTCACGATACGATATTATCACGATACTGAACTCACGATATGATACTATCACGATACTGAACTCACAATACCATACTATCACGATACTGACCTCACGATACCATACTATCACGATACTGAACTCACGATACGATATTATCACGATACTGAACTCATAATACCATACTATCACGATACTGAACTCACAATACCATACTATCACGATACTGAACTCACGATACGATACTATCACGATACTGAACTCACGATACCATATTATCACGATACTGAACTCACGATACTGAACTCACAATTCAATACAGATCACGATACTGAACTCACGATACGATATTATCACGATACGATATTATCACGATACTGAACTCACGACACCATATTATCACGATACATACTATCACGATACTGAACTCACGATACGATATTATCACGATACTGAACTCATAATACCATACTATCACGATACTGAACTCACAATACCATACTATCACGATACTGAACTCACGATACTATCACGATACTGAACTCACAATACCATATTATCACGATACTGAACTCACAATACCATATTATCACGATACTGAACTCACGATATGATACTATCACGATACTGAACTCACAATACCATACTATCACGATACTGACCTCACGATACCATACTATCACGATACTGAACTCACGATACGATATTATCACGATACTGAACTCATAATACCATACTATCACGATACTGAACTCACAATACCATACTATCACGATACTGAACTCACAATACCATATTATCGCGATACTCCAAGACACATGACAGGGTTCTTGCAGGTTTCAGCAAGTCAAATTTAAGACCTTTTTAAGACATTTTACGACCATAAAGTTTGAAATTTAAGACCTACCAAAAAAAAAATTCAAATCAAAGAATTCATTTTATTTCAATGAATAAAGTAATTGAAAAAACATTAATTTAATTTACAGATAAAACGATTAGTAACCTTCCACACCCAACAACGTGTGTCAAATTGTACTATGCATATTATACTGTAAAAAACACATAGGCTAATTAGTTGATTTTAGTTGATCATAGTTGATCATAACTAGAGATGAAATGGCATGAACATTTCATTTCAATGAATATAGTGACAAAAATGACCACGGTGATCACAGAATCCTGTTCAAAAAGTACTAATACTACACAATGTCGAAAACCAGCAAATAACAAATAAAATTAGCATCAATATGCACTTTTTGTTTACATAAACATTAAAATAATACCATTAAAAATGATAGCCAGATTTTAAAAGTGTCTTGCAACATGTTATAGGCTATACTAACATACAAGTTCAAATAAAGTTTAGACAAAAAAGTTGTTTTTATAAAAAGATAAACCTCACATATTTCAGACTTTAAATACATTTTTATAAAAAGATAAATTACTGACATTTACAATGCACTTTAGCTTATCTTTTATTATTAATAGTAAAATTCGGTCGGATTTTCCCGTGGCGTCTGTCGTTGCAATGCAACCATGCACTGCGCTCTCCACAATGCATGAAAACAGGTCAGGGGTAAAAAAGGTGAGAAGGATGCGGCAGCAAAAAATCCAATCCAATCAACTTATATATATATATAGTGCTTTTTAAATGTTAAATTCATCAATCTGGTGCAAATTAAACAAAGAAAAATTATTTTAGTTACAGTGTCTGTCTACATTACTACTACATAATAATAGTTACAATATTAATCCCATGATAGTAATAGCCATATATTGTAAAACAAATGCACTGAAAAATAAAGGAAACTTTCATAATTAGTTTTGTACTAATTTCTATACTTGAAAGAGTATATTTCTATACTTCACATTAAAGGTGTGATTGGGCTAGCCCAGTGTCAATCAAGAAAAGAACCAAATGGGCCGCTGATCTACGTGTTTCATGGGGTGTCAGAAAAAAAAAACGAACGCTGACTTTTTATTGACCAATGCATTACACACTAATTACACACCAACCCAGCGCCGCCAATTAAGCAAAACAAAACGAATGGGCCGCCGATGTACGAGTTTTATGGGCCGTTAAGACAAAAAACGAAACAAAAAAGTATGAGATGTATCGGCCCAAAAAGCACGTCGGCCCACCGGGAATCTCCCGGTAGTCCCGATGGCATTAGCCTACATGCCTGGACGTCACACAAAACAAAATACTACCTATAGCCTTTCACCATCCACTTATTTAGCTGCTGTTGCATCAATTGACATGCCATCTCCTTTCCCCTCTTTCTATTTTTAGGTTTAGCCCCCGACAGCTTTTTTGCATTATCCATCTTTTTCGACGACAACTCACTACTCGTTCCTGCTCGCTCAGCTCTCACGGCGCCCGCGCCCGCTCGCGATATTTTCCCGCCCACTTCTATGTCAAAATTAAAAATAATGACATTTGCAACATCGCTGTCTGTATCTGACAGGACAGTTAATGTTAGCTAACTTACCTCAGGCTTGCTTTCCGACGTGCGGTTCTTTGTTCGGCAGTGTGTCATCAGACTCGCGGTGTTAAAGACTTTGAAAACAATTCTGCCCTACTCTGACTCGGATTGGCTGTCAGGTTTCGGCATTAGGAATGATGATTGGTTTTTTAAAGCTGCTAAGTTTATGGTAACTATAGAGATATACCGGGTAAATGCTGGTCACGACCACGTCCATGCACGGCCACGCTTGCTGTAGCTCTGCTACAAGGTTCATTTACGGAGAAGAGAAAAACACCCGTAGTGTTTGGGTGCACCCGCATCCTTCCAGTTGAGTGAGCTTTCAATGTTGTTACGGAAAGGGGCGAAGCTGATTGGTTGGTTCTTGTCACATGACCTGCGGTGCGTTTGCGGCATTCTGAAGAGTTGAGATTTTTTTTTATCTCGCTGCGCCTGGAAAAAAACGAGTGCGTCGCTTCAGTTATGAGCGCGCGCGCGCCTACATTTTAACGAACTTGAGCGCGCAAAAGATGTGATATGTGAACGGCCTGTTGGCGAGACCTTTTTTAGACCTGACTAAGGGCGCTTTCACACTGGCAGTTTAGTGCGGACCGGGGCACGGTTCGCATGAAAAATCGCTAATGTGAACGCTGTCATCGGACCCGGGTGCGCACTAGAGTACCGAACCCGAGACTACCTGGAGGAGGTGGTCTGAGCTCGGTTGCTCCCGAACCGTGGCGCGGTTCGCGTTAATGTGCAAGCAACACGGACTCGGGTGCGCGCTTGTTCAGGAAGTATAGTATCCCGCGCATGCGTATCACTGTTGATATCATTGTTTCCTCACACACGACAACCATGAGTGGCAGGGGAACGTTGTGAAACACGGCGTCCCCTGGATATGTGCTGAATTACACCATGTAATGAACATAAACGTAGTTGTCTCTCACTATGTTGCGCATAATAGCACCAAAAAAAAAGACAAATTACAGCTATGCTCAGTCGAGTTGTATTCTCCATGCGTTTTCCGTGTGCCTTTGCGATGACGTAAGATCACTGCAAACGCACCTGGTTTCGATACAACTAATTGAGTGTGAAACCAGACCAACGCTGCGGCGGGCGCCGGGAACTAGCGTACTCGGGTTCGGACCGCAGCAAACGAACCCAGTGGAAAAACGCCCTTAATGAAATTTAAGACCACGGATCAAAATCTGGCTGTTTTTAAGACATTTTAAGGCCTTAAATTTAAAGTTCAGAATTTAAGACTTTTTAAGACCCCGCGGGAACCCTGCATGATAAAAGCATTATATATAGTAGTTTAATGTAGTCCTGACACTAAAACTCTGTTAAAAATTCTCTCACAAAGTAATCTTTAGTTTGGATGAAATTTCCACGATATATATTGATGCATTTTTGTATTGCGATAAATTGTGACACGATACACCCCTATTAATCATATATTACAATTCCATTGTGCTTCAGATTAGAGACACTACAGTAACTTTACTCACTTTAGGAGGGAGTCCGCCCTGGTAGGCGGGCCAACTGCAGGAGTAGCCAATGGGGCGGCCCGTAGCGTTCAGGGCCTTCGACATCATTGGATAGCCTGTGTTTAAATATAATCAACAAAAGATAATGAGAACAGGATAATGTTTGGAATCAGCGATTCAGAGCGTGTATCACACACACACTGTAAAGAATATGAGCGTAGTGTGTGTGACGTCATCTGTATTGTAGAAAACTCTTTATAAATAAAGATGATTTGACTCGACGTGATTTTAGCAAACGAGGCTTCGGAGTGTTTCGAAACTTCACTGGTTTCAATGAACCACTGTCTGTGATTTTTTACCTGATCTTGGATCAGTTTTATAAATCTGTAGATATTTAATGGCACATTTGTATAATTAATCGCCTGTAGTTTATGGTCTCCGATTGGTCTGATTAATCAAGCTTTAGAATTTGGTTTGTAAAAGGTGTTTTCACTGTATTTACACAGTTTTGTCCACCAACATGTGGGATTTTGAGAGTGAATCATTTTACTAAACAATCGGTTTTAATTGAATAAAAGCTTAATTTCTCCCATACCTGCCTATTATGTCCTTTCTCAAAGTCATGTTGTTTCAGGCTCTACTAGAACAGGTTTTCCTGCTTGAATGTTGATTATTCTCCTCATATTCTCCATTGTTGCGGCTCCTCTCTTCCCAGTCTGTCAGTAACGCTCTGTTTACTTCCTGTCTCTATGAAGCCCCTCCTTCTGAAAAGCACACTGTGCTCTGATTGGCCGGCTGGAGCAGTGTGTTGTGATTGGTCGAGTGCTTCGAGTGTGTTTGGGAAATGTCCCGCCCCTTACCATAACCGCCAGTTTAACACACTACTAACTAACTCAAACAGGCCCCGCCCCTTTATTCTGCGCATGAATTATTATAATGAGGAATACTGTGTTGGTTCCCTCACCTTGTTCCTGATAGCTGGAGTTTGAGTAACAGCCGTCCAGTTTGAGCATGTCGATTTCCCAGTCCGCAAACGTCTGAGCGTCTATCTGCACCTTATCCAGAGTTGTTCCCGGATATCCGCCACACGTGAATGTGCCCAAGTCTCCATAAATGCCCAGCTTTAGCCCCCGATCATGGATGTAACGCGCCAAACGAGGAATGCCATGTGGAAACCTGCAGATTGATTCACAATAACATGAGATGAAGGAGCAAAGCTTCTGCTGTAGAGCTGCAGGATCCATCGCAATCTCCATGTACTCGCAGTTACAGCTGCAGTGTGTGATGTGTTTAGCGCCAACTAGTGGTGAGTTTGTGAATTGAATTGTGAATTGTGTGAGAGATGCCCTCTGGTGTTCAGATGGAGTGTGTGTGTGTGTGTGTGTGTGTGAGACTCTGGTGTTCAGGTGGATATTCTCTATTCTGCTATCAGAAGGTCAGAGGTCAGCACCGTTTGGGGTCGGCCTGCAGTCGGCCCTGACTGTCTCTCTGTTTGGAGGACCAGCAGTCGTCGATGTTGATGTAGACGTAACCCAGCTCTCTCCAACCGTCCTCCGACAGTCTGTCAGCCATGTCTGTGAACAACGACTCACTGCAGGAGGAACACACACACACACACACACACACACACACACAGTCAGCGCTGGGATTCTTCACGCGTAAGAGTGGGAATATTAGATGAAAAACATAGACTTGAAGAACATTAGAAACGCTGCCTTCCTTGGCAATGAACTGAAATAAATTAAAGTTAAAGCATTATAATTATTAACTGGAAACAAATAATCTATAACTGAAGTAAAACTGAAATTAAAATAAATGTAACCTAAATAGTGATATAAAACATTATATATATAAAAAACTATAACATTTAAAAAATAACAAAGTTTTTAAAAAAACACACTAAAATTAAGATGGAAAATATTAATATAAAAGCGAATTCAAAATATTCATACAAATTATAAAAATATTTTTATTAATTGAAAAAAAGCTGAAATAAAAAAAGGATAAATATTAGATAAGAAAACAAAGTAAACGAAAATTAGAAATGGTGCCTTGGCAATAAACTGAAATAATTTTCAATTTTTGTTGATGAAATAAAGCTGAAATTAACTAATTAAAAATAAATAAATAAAACCTAAATAGTAATACTAACTAAAAGAATGGACAGAAAACAGAACTTATAAATATTAATGAAAACAATATATAGTATATAAATAATACTAACTAAACTATTTGTGTTAATTAAATTAAATATAAAAATTTGATGAAAAACCCAAACTAATAGAACTCACAAAAGCGGAATTTTCAACTTAAACTGAAATATGCGATATGCATAAATATGCTGATCCTGGATCAGTGAGCGCCACTGCACTAAAACTGAAATATGTGAATGAAAGGCTGATTCTGGATCAGTGAAATATGTGAATGAAAGGCCGGTTCTGGATCACCTGATGCAGTTCTGCGGGTCGTTGTCACAGTCGATGTCACAGCGGAAGCGTTCCCATGCCAACCAGCCCATGGGAGGGGTCCTCATCAGACCGTTGTCCAGAGCCAAGGTGGCCGAGGAGAACGCCAGAACCAGAGTCAGTGCTGACCACTGCATATCTGAAACACACCGTAACACTCATTCTGAAGGCATGGCATTTAAATCAACTAGTTTTGAGTTGAGAAAAGAAAGTCTTCCTTGTATTCATTACTTAATGAGCTCATTGTTTCTGCATTAAATTATTACATTGTTTAAATGAATACATTTTTAGCTAACTGTGACTTCATATATGTACATTTCTGAAATACATAACTTAGTTTCCTCTGATAACAGACACTGTAAACTGTAATGTGGACTCATGCACTTTCTGTAAAGCTGCTTTGAAATGGTGTATATTGTGAAAAGCGCTGTACAATTAAACGTGAATTTAATTTAATTACTTGACAGGAAGTAAGAATGTCATTTTAAGTGAAGTCACATTTATTTACACAGTTTGTACTGAATTCAATTATGAAACGCCTTCAACTTCATAAGATATTAGTGACATTATTTAAATCAAGTCAGTTCAATATCAAATACAATACTATATAAAACTGTGATGATACATTATTATTATTATTATTATTATGATGATACATTCTATTTTTCCAAATGTAGCAATTTTGTAAACAAATGTAACAATGAACATTATAATTGGAAATTGACACAAACACTGAATTATTACATTGTGTTTTAAACAACACGAACACAATTAGACCATTTCAAATATATGTTGCACTACTAAAGCTTTATTTTAATGTCTGTTGTAAACATCATGAGAAACACCTGTCAGTGTCACATGACTCACATGATACACACGTGACTTTCACACACACAGGTAAAGTAAACATCCTTAAGTTTAATCCTTAAACACCCTAACCTTAAAAAATATTCCTCACTTTATATAAATATGAGCAAGCAGCGATATCAATCTCATTTTTAATAATAACTCATCACAATAAATGAGCACGTCTTTTACTTCCTGTTAGACACTTCCTGTACGAATGCACAACACGAATCTATATGTGCATCGCATACATTATAGCATAAATGAAGAATTGTTTAAATCTCCACATGCATTGATATTCTATAGAACGGCGTTGATCAGATGAATTAGAATAGAGTTTAAAAACTGAATGAAACTGATGCACGCGATTGATTATGGTTTCATCACTCACCGGATCCAGATCCAGATCTTCTCTCACTCCGAATCAGATGTCACTGCTTTTCTGGGTCGGATCGGTTCAGTTCTGCTGCTGGAAACAGCTCTCTCTCACTCTCTCTCTGTGTGTGTGTGTGTATGTGTGTGTTTGAAATCCAGCCGGTCATGTGACCGCATCATGTCATGTGACGCAGCATCAGCTGACCGATTGTTCATGAGGAAGTTCCACATACATACAAAACATTTCGATTTTAAGCTAAATTGTTGTGATGTTACAAGTAAAATCAAATAAACTATTAGAGCCTGTAATATTATTAAAGTCCCAATGAAATCAAAATGGACAGTGCCTATTTTTTTTAAGGCATATTGCAATATTTTAGGCTATTATAAATACATGCACATATCCTTGTAATCTTGAATCAAAATAACTTCCTCTCCTTCTTGCAGCGACATCTCTTTAGAGACGGTCTTATAGAGTAAATCCTATATTCATTTTCTCCACAGGGAAATAGATTTTTAACAATAACTTATAAATCATTAAAGACAGCCTTACTGTGAGCTACGAGGTTGATAATCAATGGTTTTTGCTTCTGCTGAAAGCATCAGCCTACTTTATTTCAGCTTATTTTTTAAAAATAATCATGTTTAAGAGTGAAATTCCTGGTGAAAACTACATTACCCATGATGCTGTGCAGAAAATTGCACCAATCAGAGTCGAAAAAAGCAACCAAGCCAAAATAGCTCTTTAGCTCCGCCCACTCCCATGAAATCGAGTCGATCTACCTATACGCTAAATGAGTAGTTATATATTTCTCCATTTTTAATTTGATCATGCTGTTTGCAATGCTTCATGGGATTGTAGTTATATCCCTCACTAAAGCCTTTAAGTACCTTTGTCTTTTTGTCTGATTTTCAGAAACATTTTCACCTCAAATCAAAGTGTTTAGTTAGTGTTGTGACTCTCCCAGTAGCCGATTCTCTGATGACCTGTCACTCTGATGAGATCCACCAATAGCAAACCACAACCATCAAATCAATTCCCCACAGACAAAATCAAGCCCCGCCCACATTTGTTCTTGTTCCAGAAGCGTTTCACTCGGATATACGGCACAATAAGACAATAAAATCCAGCGCAACTTCCCTTTCATACTGACTTTAAGCAACAGACAGTCCAGTTGATCTAGAATAACTTGATTTACAATTAAAAACGATAAACACTGAACAACACACACCCAGAAAGGAAACGACACGTTCTACACAGTATAATCTCTTTTTTTATTACAAGATGAGCTTGAACAGTTCTCCACCCGATGCTAATTTGCACATGGTTCTTTTCCAAAGGTCCCTGTAGATTAAACCCGGTCGGAGAAATCCTAGCGTTTGCTCAGCACACTATTATACAGTAGAGAGACTCGTCGTCAGGTAAAACACAAACATCAGCACACAGAAACAGAAAATATGCTTGTAAAACAACAAAGGAGGTTTGTACCCAGACAGCAACACAGTGTCGACTCGGATCCGGGCCACATCTGGTATGTGTGGATTCCACGCGTATCCAGATGTGAGCCGGATGAGAGCCAGATTTGAGCCGGATGTGAACCACATGTGGGCCGAATTTGAGCCGGATGAGAGTTAGATGTGGGTCAGATGTGAGCCGGGTGTGAAACAGATGTGGGCCGGATGTGAGCCAGATGTGGGTCAGATGTGAACCAGATGTGGGCCGGATGTGAGCCGGATGAGAGTTAGATGTGGGTCAGATGTGAGCTGGATGTGAAACAGATGTTGGCCGAATGTGAGCCGGTGCATGTGGATTCCACGCGTATCTGGATGTGAGCCAGGTGTGAGCCAGATGTGAGCCGGATGTGAGCTGGTACATGTGGATTCCACGCATATCCGGATTTGAGCCGGATGAGAGCTAGATGTGGGTTAGATGTGGGCCGGATGTGGGTCAGATGTGAACTGGATATGGGTCAGCACGATGTTGCTATCTGTGATAGAGACGCTGCTTGCTCTCGGCTGGATGGACGTGCATATGTGTGTGTGGGGCGTCTAATGCGCGGCCGTCCTCTTTAACCTACATAGGCATCAGACACGGCAATATAAAGATTTACTACAAAATTTGTCTGTACAAAAACTGCTTTTCTCTTTTTTTCTCGTTATAAATCTCCGTTGAATGACAAACAAAGTCGAGTTGCCTGTGACAGACAGAATGGACGCTAGTAGAAAGTTTTCCTAGAAAAGTTGAAGTTTATCTAAATGACAGAACTTTGGTTTGAGTCGTTGATCATCATGACACCGAGTGTGAATGCGGCTGCGTCCCAAATAGCGAGGAATTACTTTGCAACCGCTAAAAAAAGCATGTTCTATAGAGTATGAATGCGATCCGGATGTAGTGCATTTGCCATGTTGTCATTATCATTCATAAAGTGTCCATCAGATGCACACTTCAGAAGTAGTAGGTCGTACGGGTACTTTTTCACGAGTACCGTAAATTCAGACATACTGACTGTGTTTCGCCTACTATATAGTAGGGAAGTATGTGATTTAGGACGCAGCCCGCGACATACAACTGACGGACATTGTTTCATGGATTTTATTGGTGCCTTCAAGTAAGTATTCATGCTGCTTTTCTTTGAGCTCCAACGTCATTGGTCTTCCCTCGGGTGTTCATCAGAGGGGTCTAAGACCCCAGGGACTTTTGTCGCACTTGAACCACAAAAACACAAATAAAATTGTGGTTGAAATTTAAAAAAGTAACAAATCCTTCTCTAGCGGCTCAATTTGACCCCTTAGGAATGAATGGAATGCGAGGAATGCTTCAGTACACATAGAAAAACCCTAAAAATTCAAACTAAAAATGCTAAAACTTTACCAAAAAATTATTTAGTTAATGTCTACATGTGTATCTGAATGCACACTGAAAGGAACTGACTTTAGGACCCAGCGGAACAGCTCATATAGAGCTATAAGGCCATCTAGAGTCATGAAATATCATGTTATATTATTATAATTTTTTTCCACAAGAGGTCAAAGACACCCAATGTAAGATATTTAGAGCTGAATTAAGGGTTATGCATGAAATTGTGAGTTATTTTGAGTTATATTAAGTTGGGGAATGGGAGTTGTGAGGAATGTGCTTAAATAAAAATAAAATAAAAAATCTCCCCAAAAAATTTATTAAAAAATATTATCAAAATGAAATAAAATAAGCTTTCTGGACAAAAAAAAAAAAAAAAAGTATAATTTTAGGGCTTCGGGTCATTTTGACCCACGAGGGAAAGATGTGTTACAAAGATATTATTGCGTAAGATCATTTTAATTCAACTAATTTCTGTGTTTAAAACGTTCTGCCTTCCAGCTTTAGCAGTCTCTTGCTCATCATTCTGTTGCTCTGGTGCTGAAGAGATTCCTGTATTTGTCAGTGAGTAAAAAGGAAAGAAAGTAATTAAAAGCATTCATTTCGTTCACGCACATCAGATCATAATTAAGACTTCTGACATCTAACAATTCCTAACATTCCATGAACGTTCTCTCAAGGTTCTATTTTGAGTAACAAACATTCTAAAAACATTGCAGGAAGGTTTTTGTGTGACAAAACTAATAAGAACTTTCTCTAAAAGTTCATATTAATCTAATTAACGTCTAATAACTAGGGATGCACCGATATGAAAATTTTGGCCGATACCGATAACCGATAATTCTTTATATTTGAAAGCCGATAACCGATATATCGGCAGATAAATATAAACCCACATTTTTATATAATTTTTGAGAGCCTGATTACAAAAACAAAAGTCTCACCATTAAAATCCACGTCCCAAACACACAATTATAATGATGTTCTGGTTATGATGTTATGTAGCCGATATGACAGACTTGCACTGAACCGTATTTTCCTTTTTTAAGTGATTCCAATCATATTTCCAGCAGTTTAAACCCATCATGTTGAACATCTGAAGAGTCTCAGCTGGAGGAAATAATACATTATTTATCAGCTTTAATATATCGGCCACATTTTCTTATCAGGCCGATAACGATAACAGTAAAAATGAACAGATATCGGTACCGATATGGCGGCCGATATATCGCGCATCCCTACTAATAACGTCTCCTAAACGTTCCGAGAAGGTTCTGGGAGTCTGTCGTCATCCGGCGCTCTTGAAGGCAGCATTTCTCTCACATCAAAACTGATCCGTTTTAAAACATCTACTTCATTTCACAGCATCCTACACGTCTTTCACAGAGAAAACAGAGATAAGCGACACAGAATAAGAACAATGTAGCGCCGAAGGTCCAGCAGGACGGAGAGAGAGAGAGAGAGACCGATAACCGAGTTTCTGAGTCGCTCACGTATCCGGATTTCCACAGGAAACATCTTCATGTCCGTCGTTTGGACGAGAGTTTACAGGAGAATCCCGCGGGATCTCAGGCCATGGTCTCTTTCCCCGGGAGCCTCCTGTCGTTAAAGGTGTGCATGTTAATGACCTCTTCTGTTTTGACGATGGCGGGAGGTTGAGGTTTTTGTTTCCGCCGTCGCTGGCATTTCAGAGACACCCTGAGCTCCTCCACCATCGCACTGCAGAACGAGCGCTAGAGAAGACATACAAGAACAGGTAAATACACAAACACACACACACAGATTAATGAAGACACACTCTGAGCTCTATAGAGAGAGAGAACAACACACACCTGCTCAGGTCAAGCAGGATTCATTATAGTTTTATTTTCAGTTAAGGCGAGACACGGCCGGCAAAAACATCGTGTTTTTTTTAATGGTCAATTTTGCGATTTTGGGATATTTGTCTTCAATAACGTCTTCTTTCAGACTTGTGGTGAAAAAAAGTCTGAAATACACATTTAGGTGTTTATTTTCCTACACTTTGTCTGTTTGCGTCTGTAGATTTCTCCTAAATTCAACAAAAGTTGTCGTTCTTAATCCTCCCGCTGCTCCGCGATCTCTGTCTGCTCCCTGTCATCACACACACCGCTGGAAAGCTCTCTCTCTCCTGTACAATGCTGTCGGATCCAAATATGGTCATTTCCTTTTTATCAGCAACCAATCGTGAAAGTA
>NC_138728.1:827091-844591 GCF_965113295.1 Leuciscus leuciscus
TGGATCTGGAGAAACTCCTCTGTGTGTTTAGAGGTAAATGTGGGCTTTTCTAATCAATAAAGCAGTTGAAAAGTCAATATTGCAATTATAGAGCAAACCTGAGCGGAAACCTGAAGACTCCAGTTCAACATCACATCATTCTGCACAAATAAAGCTCAAATCATCCACAACTTACCCAGAATGCCTCACAAACACACTGTGCATATTCCAAACTAACTTAGGTGACAGTCGTGGCTTTTCATTGGTATCGTCTCGCCAGTAACACTAAACACCGCCGCTGAGCGGAAGCATCCGGGTGTGCACACACACTTCTGGTGATCTTCGGGAAATCATACATTTGTTATTTTTTCATCGGAATCGTACGAAACTTGGTAAAGGTTTCAGGCTCTTGCTGTGTGAACACACATATAAATCATGATCATGATCTGAACAGGTTTAATGATCCTGTAAACAATATTCACACTTGAGCTCCTCGCGGTCAGAGATGATGAACGAGACGAATCTCCTCTAGTGGAAGCGTGTGGAACTGCAGCCGAACAACATCTCACTGAAGATCATTTGATCAGATATCAAGCTTAAATTTCAAACACAACTTATTTAGATTTATGGCTTTCATTTTCTCACAGTTTTAGAGTAAACATGTTTTTGAAAACATTTGGAAAAAAAATTTAAATAGTATTTTTGTGAATTTTTCATAACAATAAACGTAATTTTAAAACTTTTTTCACTTCATCAATAATCTGCCGCTCTAAAGCGTTCTAGATTTACCAGTTTAACTTGGAAATGTAATGTTCAGGTTTATGCTCAAAAAGTGAATAAATGGATTATAAATACGGCGTAAATATAATTTAGTAGCATAAAATCCCTTAAAAATACAAAATATTAAATAAAAAACCTTATCGAACTAAAATATAGTATTAATAGCATTGAGTCTTCAGGTGAAGAGCAGCAGAGGGTTAAAGCGCATCTGCGGTCATGATTCTGCTCCGTAAACAGAGCTTGACTGATTGAGTCGTGAGACGCCTGTGAGATATGGCCATAAACCATAGAGAGATATTAAAGGAGTATTGCAGAGAGAGAGAGAGACGGATGTTAGAGAGGATGACGGTGGAAAGAGGTAATTATGGGATATCCAGAGGGTTTTACCTGAACATCTGAAGCTCGATCGCAGGAAACCGAGAACAAACACTTCAGCACATCATTATTTCACTCTGGTTTAAAGTAAACTTATACATTCACTGTAAATAATGTTGTGTGGTGCAATTATATTTATTTATTTATTTATTCATTCATTCATTTCTTTCTTTTGTGCATTTTTCTATGTATTTTGTCTTTAGACTGTAGTTTTTTTTATATGCAATTATATTTAATAATGTAAATGTAATCTAAATGTAAAAGTATTCACTGTAAAATTGTAGTGTGGTGCAATTATATTTATATTTTATATACATTTAATTTTTCTTGCCACTTAATATAAAAATATAGACTGTAAATAATGTTGTTATTAAATATAAAAACAATTATATATACTATATTTTTTGTTGTTGTTGTAGTTGCATAAATGTGTCTTATTTTAGTCATCATCTTTAGAGTGATTCTAGGTTGTTTTTTTAATTATACGCAATAATATTTATATTTATTTTATTTTTCTTGCCACTAAATATAAAAATATAAACTGTAAATAATGTTGTGTGGTTCAATTATATTTATTTATTTGCAAAAATGTGCCTTATTTTAGTCATCATCTTTAGAGTGATTCTATTTTTTTATTATATGCAATTATTTGTATTTTATTTTTGCCACTAAATATAACAATATTGGCTGTAAATAATGTGGTTTGGAGCAATTATACATATATATATAATTTTTTTTGCAACGTAATATAAAAATATCGATTGCAAATAATGTAGTTTTGGGCAATTATACAGATAACTTATTTATTTTGGGTTTTCTTGTCAGTTAATATAAAAATAAAGACTCTAAATAATGATGTGTTGTGCAATAATATTTATTTCTTTTATTTTTTGCAAAAAATGTGCCATCATCATCTTTAGAGTGATTCTAATTTTTTATTTATTTTATTATATGCAATTATATTTATTTTATTTTTGCCACTAAATATAACAATATTGGCTGTAAATAATGTGGTTTGGAGCAATTATACATATATATTTTGTATTTTTTTGCAACGTAATGTAAAAATATCGATTGCGAATAATATAGTTTGGGGCAAATATACAGATAACTTATATATTTTTGGTTTTCTTGTCAATTAATATAAAAATATAGACTCTAAATAATGATGTGTTGTGCAATAATATTTATTTATTTTATTTTTTGCAAAAATGTGCCATCATCATCTTTAGAGTGATTCTAGTTTTTATTTATTTTATTATATGCAATTATATTTATTTTATTTTTGCCACTAAATATAACAATATTGGTTGTAAATAATGTGGTTTGATGCAATAATATTTTGCTATCGAGTTATTTTTACGTTTTTCAATTATTTTGATTAAACTGCAGAGAATTTCAGACACGAATGTCCCCGTTTCCCGAGACTGAGGCTGAATGAGGATGAAAACGGACGCACACACACACACACACACACGCGAGCGCGAGGGTCACATGTTACCTGGCTATGACAAACAGCACACAACTGACACCCAAGCAAGCCAGCAGAATATACATCCAGATATCAGGGGACAGAGGGTTGAGGAAGGAGAACACGCCGGGGTTGGTGCCGTTGGGTTTGCGGTAGAGAATGCTGATTCCCAGAGTCATGAAGGGTTTGGAGAAGTCAATCACCTTCTCTCGCACGTACGTGATGGTCAGCGGCGCCACGGCCAGGTCCGCTTTCTGTCAATCACCAACAGAACACACCAATGATGTCCAGCTTAACACTCGTTTAGCAGCAAAAATGACTAGAGCTCCAGAACCAACCAAAAGATTCAAATGAATCAACTCTGAATCAACTTGTGAGAATCTCTTGTGCTGGAAAACCTTATTTGCTGTTCCGGGTCAAAAATGACCCACCTTTTAAATCGCTTGTAAATGTGTTGATATAGAATATTATCACTAAATATTGGGTTTGATCTTTTAATCAACTTGTTTTCTTTCAATAGGCACAGATTTTATGTTTATTTTTGGATCGGATTGATCGTAGGCCTCATGAATTTGAGATCATGCACCTCTTGAAGTGAACAAGCTGTGAACTTTTTCCACTCAGAAACTGAGTTCAGTTCAGTTCAGTTCAGTTCAGTACAGTTCAGTCAGTACAGTTCAGTTCAGTACAGTTCAGTTCAGTACAGTACAGTCAGTACAGTTCAGTCAGTACAGTACAGTTCAGTACAGTTCAGTTCAGTACAGTACAGTTCAGTACAGTTCAGTTCAGTACAGTTCAGTTCAGTTCAGTTCAGTACAGTTCAGTTCAGTACAGTTCAGTTCAGTACAGTTCAGTTCAGTTCAGTACAGTTCAGTACAGTTCAGTACAGTTCAGTTCAGTACAGTTCAGTACAGTTCAGTTCAGTTCAGTTCAGTACAGTTCAGTTCAGTTCAGTACAGTACAGTTCAGTTCAGTTCAGTAGAGTTCAGTTCAGTACAGTTCAGTACAGTACAGTTCAGTTCAGTTCAGTACAGTACAGTTCAGTTCTGTTCAGTTCAGTACAGTTCAGTACAGTACAGTTCAGTTCAGTTCAGTACAGTTCAGTTCAGTACAGTACAGTACAGTACAGTTCAGGTCAGTTCTGTTCAGTTCAGTCAGTTCAGTACAGTTCAGTTCAGTTCAGTACAGTTCAGTTCAGTACAGTTCAGTACAGTTCAGTTCAGTACAGTTCAGTACAGTTCAGTACAGTTCAGTTCAGTTCAGTACAGTACAGTACAGTTCAGGTCAGTTCTGTTCAGTTCAGTTCAGTCAGTTCAGTACAGTTCAGTTCAGTTCAGTTCTGTACAGTTCAGTTCAGTTCAGTTCTGTACAGTTCAGTTCAGTTCTGTTCAGTCAGTTCAGTTCAGTCAGTTCAGTTCAGTTCTGTACAGTACAGTTCAGTTCTGTACAGTACAGTTCAGTTCAGTTCAGTACAGTTCAGTTCAGTTCTGTACAGTTCAGTTCAGTCAGTTCAGTTCAGTACAGTACAGTTCAGTACAGTACAGTTCAGTTCTGTACAGTTCAGTTCAGTTCAGTTCTGTCAGTTCAGTTCAGTCAGTTCAGTTCAGTTCTGTACAGTACAGTTCTGTACAGTACAGTACAGTTCAGTTCAGTCAGTTCAGTTCTGTTCAGTTCAGTCAGTTCAGTTCAGTCAGTTCAGTTCTGTACAGTACAGTTCTGTACAGTAGAGTACAGTACAGTTCAGTTCAGTCAGTTCAGTTCAGTTCAGTTCAGTTCAGTTCAGTACAGTACAGTTCAGTTCTGTTCAGTTCAGTACAGTTCAGTTCAGTACAGTACAGTACAGTTCAGTTCAGTACAGTTCAGTTCAGTACAGTACAGTACAGTACAGGTCAGTTCTGTTCAGTTCAGTCAGTTCAGTACAGTTCAGTTCAGTTCAGTACAGTTCAGTTCAGTTCAGGTCTGTACAGTTCAGTTCAGTTCAGTCAGTTCAGTTCAGTTCAGTACAGTTCAGTTCAGTTCAGTACAGTACAGTACAGTACAGTACAGCTCAGCTCAGTTCAGTACAGTACAGTACAGGTCAGTTCTGTTCAGTTCAGTACAGTACAGTTCAGTACAGTACAGTTCAGTTCAGTTCAATTCAGTACAGTACAGTACAGTTCAGGTCAGTTCTGTTCAGTACAGTTCAGTTCAGTTCAGTTCAGTACAGTTCAGTTCAGTTCTGTACAGTTCAGTTCAGTTCAGTTCAGGTCAGTTCTGTTCAGTCAGTTCAGTACAGTTCAGTTCAGTTCAGTACAGTTCAGTTCAGTTCAGTTCTGTACAGTACAGTTCAGTTCAGTTCAGTACAGTTCAGTTCAGTTCAGTTCAGTACAGTTCAGTTCAGTTCAGTACAGTTCAGTTCAGTTCTGTACAGTTCAGTTCAGTTCAGTTCAGTACAGTTCAGTTCAGTTCTGTACAGTACAGTTCAGTTCAGTTCAGTACAGTTCAGTACAGTACAGTTCAGTACAGTTCAGTCAGTTCAGTTCAGTTCAGTACAGTTCAGTACAGTTCAGTTCAGTACAGTTCAGTTCAATTCAGTACAGTTCAGTTCAGTTCAGTTCTGTACAGTTCAGTTCAGTCAGTTCAGTTCAGTTCAGTTCAGTTCAGTACAGTTCAGTACAGTTCAGTACAGTTCAGTTCAGTACAGTTCAGTACAGTTCAGTACAGTACAGTTCAGTTCAGTTCAGTACAGTACAGTACAGTTCAGGTCAGTTCTGTTCAGTTCAGTCAGTTCAGTACAGTTCAGTTCAGTTCAGTTCTGTACAGTTCAGTTCAGTTCAGTTCTGTACAGTTCAGTTCAGTTCAGTTCTGTTCAGTCAGTTCAGTTCAGTCAGTTCAGTTCAGTTCAGTTCAGTTCTGTACAGTACAGTTCAGTTCTGTACAGTACAGTTCAGTTCAGTTCAGTACAGTTCAGTTCAGTTCAGTTCTGTACAGTTCAGTTCAGTCAGTTCAGTTCAGTACAGTACAGTTCAGTACAGTACAGTTCAGTTCTGTACAGTTCAGTTCAGTTCAGTTCTGTCAGTTCAGTTCAGTCAGTTCAGTTCAGTTCTGTACAGTACAGTTCTGTACAGTACAGTACAGTTCAGTTCAGTTCAGTCAGTTCAGTTCTGTTCAGTTCAGTCAGTTCAGTTCAGTCAGTTCAGTTCTGTACAGTACAGTTCTGTACAGTAGAGTACAGTACAGTTCAGTTCAGTTCAGTCAGTTCAGTTCAGTTCAGTTCTGTTCAGTTCAGTTAGTTCAGTTCAGTCGGTTCTGTTCAGTCAGTTCAGTTCAGTTCTGTACAGTACAGTTCTGTACAGTAGAGTACAGTACAGTTCTGTACAGTACAGTTCAGTTCAGTCAGTTCAGTTCTGTACAGTTCAGTTCAGTTCTGTACAGTACAGTTCAGTTCTGTACAGTTCAGTTCAGTTCAGTACAGTTCAGTTCAGTTCTGTACAGTACAGTTCTGTACAGTACAGTTCAGTTCAGTACAGTACAGTTCAGTCAGTTCAGTTCAGTACAGTTCAGTTCAGTTCTGTACAGTACAGTTCAGTTCTGTACAGTACAGTACAGTTCAGTACAGTACAGTTCAGTCAGTTCAGTTCTGTACAGTACAGTTCAGTTCAGTTCTGTACAGTACAGTTCAGTTCAGTTCTGTACAGTACAGTTCAGTTCAGTTCTGTACAGTACAGTTCAGTTCAGTACAGTTCAGTTCAGTTCTGTACAGTTCAGTTCTGTACAGTACAGTACAGTACAGTTCAGTTCAGTCAGTTCAGTTCTGTACAGTTCAGTTCTGTACAGTACAGTTCAGTTCTGTACAGTACAGTTCAGTTCTGTACAGTACAGTTCAGTTCTGTACAGTACAGTTCAGTACAGTACAGTTCAGTCAGTTCAGTTCAGTTCAGTACAGTTCAGTTCTGTACAGTTCAGTTCAGTTCTGTACAGTACAGTTCAGTTCTGTACAGTACAGTTCAGTTCTGTACAGTACAGTACAGTTCAGTTCAGTTCTGTACAGTACAGTACAGTTCAGTTCAGTTCAGTTCTGTACAGTACAGTTCAGTTCAGTTCTGTACAGTACAGTTCAGTTCTGTTCTGTACAGTACAGTTCAGTTCAGTTCAGTACAGTTCAGTTCAGTTCAGTTCAGTTCAGTTCAGTACAGTTCAGTTCAGTTCTGTACAGTTCAGTTCAGTTCAGGTCAGTTCTGTTCAGTCAGTTCAGTACAGTTCAGTTCAGTCAGTTCAGTTCAGTTCAGTACAGTTCAGTACAGTTCAGTTCAGTACAGTTCAGTTCAGTACAGTTCAGTTCAGTTCAGTTCAGTTCTGTACAGTTCAGTTCAGTCAGTTCAGTTCAGTTCAGTACAGTTCAGTACAGTTCAGTTCAGTACAGTTCAGTACAGTTCAGTACAGTTCAGTTCAGTTCAGTTCAGTACAGTACAGTACAGTACAGTTCAGGTCAGTTCTGTTCAGTTCAGTCAGTTCAGTATAGTTCAGTTCAGTTCTGTACAGTTCAGTTCAGTTCAGTTCTGTACAGTTCAGTTCAGTTCTGTTCAGTCAGTTCAGTTCAGTCAGTTCAGTTCAGTTCAGTTCTGTACAGTACAGTTCAGTTCTGTACAGTACAGTTCAGTTCAGTTCAGTACAGTTCAGTTCAGTTCTGTACAGTTCAGTTCAGTTCAGTCAGTTCAGTACAGTACAGTTCAGTTCTGTACAGTTCAGTTCAGTTCAGTTCAGTTCTGTCAGTTCAGTTCAGTCAGTTCAGTTCAGTTCTGTACAGTACAGTTCTGTACAGTACAGTACAGTTCAGTTCAGTTCAGTCAGTTCAGTTCTGTTCAGTCAGTTCAGTTCAGTCAGTTCAGTTCAGTTCTGTACAGTACAGTTCTGTACAGTAGAGTACAGTACAGTTCAGTCAGTTCAGTTCAGTTCAGTTCTGTTCAGTTAGTTCATTTCAGTCAGTTCTGTTCAGTCAGTTCAGTTCTGTACAGTACAGTTCTGTACAGTAGAGTACAGTACAGTTCTGTACAGTACAGTTCAGTTCAGTTCAGTCAGTTCAGTTCTGTACAGTTCAGTTCAGTTCAGTTCTGTACAGTACAGTTCAGTTCTGTACAGTACAGTTCAGTTCTGTACAGTTCAGTTCAGTTCAGTACAGTACAGTTCAGTTCTGTTCTGTACAGTACAGTTCAGTTCTGTACAGTACAGTTCAGTACAGTACAGTTCAGTCAGTTCAGTTCAGTACAGTTCAGTTCAGTTCTGTACAGTACAGTTCAGTTCTGTACAGTTCAGTTCAGTACAGTACAGTTCAGTCAGTTCAGTTCTGTACAGTACAGTTCAGTTCTGTACAGTACAGTTCAGTTCAGTTCTGTACAGTACAGTTCAGTTCAGTACAGTACAGTACAGTTCAGTCAGTTCAGTTCAGTTCTGTACAGTTCAGTTCTGTACAGTACAGTACAGTACAGTACAGTTCAGTTCAGTCAGTTCAGTTCTGTACAGTTCAGTTCTGTACAGTACAGTTCAGTTCTGTACAGTACAGTTCAGTTCTGTACAGTACAGTTCAGTTCTGTACAGTACAGTTCAGTACAGTACAGTTCAGTCAGTTCAGTTCAGTTCAGTTCTGTACAGTTCAGTTCTGTACAGTTCAGTTCAGTTCTGTACAGTACAGTTCAGTTCTGTACAGTACAGTTCAGTTCTGTACAGTACAGTACAGTTCAGTTCTGTACAGTACAGTACAGTTCAGTTCTGTACAGTACAGTTCAGTTCTGTTCAGTCAGTTCAGTTCTGTACAGTACAGTACAGTTCAGTTCAGTTCAGTTCTGTACAGTACAGTTCAGTTCAGTTCAGTTCTGTTCAGTTCAGTAAGTTCAGTTCAGTTCAGTACAGTACAGTTCAGTTCTGTACAGTTCAGTTCTGTTCAGTCAGTTCAGTTCAGTCAGTTCAGTTCTGTTCAGTTCAGTAAGTTCAGTTCAGTACAGTACAGTACAGTTCAGTCAGTTCAGTTCTGTACAGTACAGTTCAGTTCAGTTCAGTTCTGTACAGTACAGTTCAGTTCAGTTCAGTTCAGTTCTGTTCAGTTCAGTAAGTTCAGTTCAGTTCAGTTCAGTTCAGTTCAGTCAGTTCAGTTCTGTTCTGTTCTGTTCTGTTCAGTTTTTGAGTGTTTCACCCAAAAAGTGTAAAGTGTAAAAATATTTTAAAGTTGTTATACTCTGTATGAGTAACATTTTAGTCCAATGCAATAACATTAACTAGCATTTTCAGGGAAAAAGAAAATCCATTCCTGGTCAAAATGACTGCAAAACAAAATGAGAGTTAGACTGTTGAAAACAATAGGGGTGTAACAATATATCGCAATACAACAATAGTGGATAGTTCCCCCAAAATAAAAATTACTGTTTTAGTGTCAGTACTGCATTAAACTACTATATAATGTTGAATATAATGTATAATAATGCATATTTGTGGGTCCTGATAATGTCAGATGTCTGATGTTACCAGTAAAAGTGGCCTATACATTATTTTAAATATATCTAGTCAGTGAAACATATTCATCTACAATAATTCTGTATTTTCAGCTTCAGAATCATGAATATTGTTATTCTGGTGTCTCTATTGTTCATTGGGTTTCAGCACCAAGTCCAAGACTATTCATTTACACACACAATGTAATATCAAATTTAGCATTTTAATCAACAGGACGTTTTCTGTGAACCTTTTATCATGTGTCTTGGAGTATCGAGAGTATCGTGATGCGTGTCGAATCGTGACATGAGGGTATCGTTACACCCCTAGAGACACACACACACACACACACACACACACACACACACACACACACACACACACACACACACACACACACACACACACACACACACACACACACACACACACTCTCAGTCAAACGTTGTGGATTGGTAAGATTTTAATGTTTTTAAAAGTCGTCTTTTCTGCTCACCAAGGCTGCATTTATGAATGTGTGTGTGTGTGTGTGTAGACATCAGTGAGAGTGTGACTCACGTGATCCATGAGCTCGCGGATCATGCCGTTCCACTGGCCCGTGTTCTCCTCGATCGCCCCGTACTTCCCGTCCTCCACTAACTGGATCTCGTACCGGAAGCCCAGGATTCCCGAGAGTTCCCGGAGCAGATCCACACAGAAGCCCTCGAACCGGTCGTTGGCGTACAGCGGCTTATCCGACTTCTTAAACATGACGTACGGCTCCTCCTGAACACACACACACACACACACACACACACACACACACACACACACACACACACACACACAACAGCATCGGGTTCATTAGTTAGTGGATTAGCAGAACTGTGTTTACAGTCGAAAATCAAAAAGCAGGAAAATAGTTATGTGTGTGTGTAAGTGTGAGTCTCTGTGTGTGTGTGTGTGTGTCAAGTCAAGTCAAGAACTCGAAAAACTCCATCAAGTGACCTAAAACGCCATCAGGTGACCTAATGAAAAAAAAAAAAAAAAAAAAAAAAAAAGTGTGTGTGTGTGTGTTTAAGTGTGAGTCTCAGTGTGTGTGTGTGTGTGTAAGTGTGAGTCTCAGTGTGTGTGTGTGTGTGTGTAAGTGTGAGTCTCAGTGTGTGTGTGTGTGTGTGTGTGTTTACCAGTATGGTGGACACGCGCAGTAATTTGTTGGTTAGCGAGTCTGTGATGTTGGTGATTTTACTCTTGTGATTCTCTGTCATGTTCAGTCCACGCGGAGGGTCCCACGTCCCGATCTGTGCAAGAAACACACACACACACACACACACACACACATACACACATCACCAATGCATGAATTCACACATATATTATCACAAACAATCACTTACACATACTCTCTCTCTCTCTCACTCTCACTCACTCACTCACTCTCACACAATCACTCACTCTCACACAATCACACAATCAATCACTCACTCACTCACTCACTCACTCACTCACTCACTCACTCACTCACTCACTCACTCACTCACTCACTCACTCACTCACTCACACACACACACACACATACACTCACACTCACACTCTCTCACACACACACAATCACTGACTCACTCACTCACTCACTCACTCACTCACACACACACAATCACTGACTCACTCACTCTCACACAATCACTGACTCACTCACTCACACACACACACACACACACACACACACACACACACACACACACACACTCACTCTCACTCACACACACACACTCACTCACTCACACACACACTCACTCACTCACTCACTCACTCACTCACTCACTCACTCACTCACTCACTCACTCTCACACACACACACACTCACTCAGTGGTGTAGTCTACGTGATACGCAGGTATACGCCGTATACCCACTAGAAAAGGCCAAGGATTTGCGTATACCCACTTAAAAAAGCGTGAGGATACGTAACAACTTCGTTTTGTGTCAGAACTTTCACTTTCATTCATAAATTCCCCCCGTCTGTGTTTGCGAAGCGACACGGATAGAATCGCGGAATCCAGTCACAAATGGAACTTGCTATAGGGCAGAACGTCACGGATTTTGGCTATTTTTGAATGAATAAATCAAAAGTAGCTGCTGTACAATGAATCAAATCTCGATATGGACTAGTGTCTATGAATATTAAAGCTAAAAGAGACTGCAATTGTTCTACGCGTCTCTGGGAATGAGCGCTCAATGGGTCTCATTCATGAAACATTCGTAAATATACGAGTAAATATGTGAGTGATTTGCGCGTAAAGAGAAATTCCCGAAAATTCTTCTCCTGATTCACAAATACTTCGTAAACGTCAGATTTGATAGTGAAATGTGTGTGGGTTAATGAATTCCAATCAGTCGTAAATGGGACGCGCGTGCACGTTCATTCTCTCAATTACCATAAATCCCGCCCATTAAAACCGACTGACAACTATATATGGGCATTATATTATGACACGAAACGAAGGATTTCATATGTCTTCTCAAAAGCGAATGAAGAAGATAAATTTCTCAGATGCAGAAATTGAACTTTTATTATCAGAAGTTCATTCAAAACGCCACATTTTATTTTCAAGCGTACATAGTGGCGTATCAGGTCCTAAAAAAATGATTTTTTAGGTAATAATGCTTTTACCTAAATGCTTTAGGTAAAAATGCTTGGCAGATGCAGTTAATGGAGTTTCATCTGTTCATCGAACAGTCCCAGAAGTGAAAAGAAAATGGTTCGACATGAAGCTTGACTGCAACACTTGTGACTTGCGGACTTAAAAATGAATAAACAGCTTGAATATATTAAAAAAATAAAAAAAGACTTGCGGACTTGTGTTCTGTTTGCAGATGCTATTACTGGCTCTCGTAATAAAAGTAAAAAGAAAACCCGTATGTAATTACTATATATAATATTTTTTCAAAATGCTGTGTAAATATGTACCCGATTAAGGTGAATTAAAATGCAGCCTTATTAATGAGCAAAACGGTCGGATGTTAAACGCACTGTTTACGCGTGGCTGGGAGCAGGTGTAGATTTCTTTCGTACCAACTAACATTTGGAAAATACAAACATTTTAATGAATCCGAAAATTTACGCCAGAACCACTTTACACACGATTTACACAAAAATTCGTTCTGCTCGTGTTTCATGAATGAGACCCACTGTGTGCTCCACACACACACACGCACACGCACGCACACACACACACAAGCACGGGTGACTCACGCTCGTGGTGTTTTCAGCATTTCACTGTATTGAGACATGAATGATGTAGGCTACAGCTACACATGTGCATTTCATCGCAGAGCTGCGAGAATTTCACCATTTCATTTGATAAAACTATCGTCATTCATTCGTTTCATATACACACCGAAACTGTTATGTCTTTACGACAACCTGTCAAAATAAAAGTTCGGTATAACTTGAAGAAATTATAACAGAAATATATTACTATTGCACAGTAGAGTATACTTCAGGCCTAATAATAATAATAATAATAATAATATTAGTTTATTAAAACACACAGAAACTCAAATGTCTACAACCCACCAAAATAAAAGTTCGGTCTAACTCAAATTAATTAGAAAGAAATTGCACAGTAAAATGTATTTTAAAATAACACTTTTTTTTTTCAAAAACACCATTTCTAAAAGTACATTTGTATTTGTGCCTATAATGTTTAAAAAAAAATTTTGGGGGGGAAAATTGTCAGCTGATAAAACCTGTGCTTCAGGGACCATTATTCATATAACATCTAAGGCTAAAGGTAGCTCTTAACTGACTGAGTTAGATGGTGATTAACACTAAACAGAAGAAAATCAGTCCAGCCTCCCCAGCTGTAAATGTCATTGGCTGTTAAAGTCTTGTGTTGCTTATAATAAATTGACATGTTGATAACACTTAGTATTTCATAATGCTCTCAATTACATGTCGATGCATACTGTATGCATAGTGAGTGGGGGGGTATTAGAGTATACTCACTACAAAAAACTAGACTACACCACTGCACTCACTCACTCACTCACTCTCACACACACACACACACTCACTCACTCTCACTCTCACACACACACACACACACACACACACACACACACACACACACAAAACCTCGCACAATACAACTTTAACATCATAGGATGTCCTGTTACTTTATCCTCTACAGTAAAAGACCTGGGTGTTATACTCGATTGCAACCTGTCTTTTGAAAATCATATTTCATATGTTACAAAAACAGCCTTTTTCCACCTTAGAAACATTGCTAAGCTACGTAATATGCTATCAGTTTCTGATGCAGAAAAGTTAGTTCATGCATTCATGACCTCGAGACTGGATTACTGTAATGCTTTATTAGCTGGTTGTCCTGCATCCTCAATAAACAAGCTACAGTTAGTCCAAAATGCCGCCGCTAGAGTTCTTACTAGATCAAGAAAATATGATCATATAACACCGATTTTATCATCACTGCATTGGTTACCTATAAAGCTCCGTATTAATTACAAGGTATTGCTACTGACTTATAAAGCCCTAAACGGCTTAGCTCCAGTCTATTTAACGGATCTTCTATCGCCCTATAATCCATCGCGCTCTTTAAGATCACTAAATTCAAGGCTTTTGGTCATACCTAGGATATCCAGAACCACCAAAGGAGGGAGAGCATTTTCACATTTGGCTCCAAAACTCTGGAATAGTCTTCCTGATACTGTTCGTTGCTCAGACTCGCTCTCCCAGTTTAAAACTAGATTAAAGTCGCATCTCTTCAGCCAGGCATTCATATAATCCTACAGTTCAAACTACAATCCGGCCTCTAGCTCATAAATGCCAGAGGAGAACTGGCCCCCGACTGAGCCTGGGTTCTCCCAAGGTTTTTTTTTCTCCATTAGGTCACCTGATGGAGTTTTAGGACACCATTAGGTCACTTGATGGAGTTTTTCGGTTCCTTGCCACTGTTGCCTTTGGCTTGCTCAGTTGGGGATATTTTGGGGATATTTAATTTAATTTTATCAATCAATAAATTCCTCTTGAAACAAACTTTGTTGTATTATTTAAATTTAATACTGTGAAGCTGCTTTGATACAATCTGTATTGTGAAAAGCGCTATACAAATAAACTTGACTTGACACACACACACACACTCACTCACTCACTCACTCACACACACACACACACACGCACACACACACACACACACACACACATCACCAATGCATGAATTCACACATATATTATCACAAACAATCACTTACACATACTCTCTCTCTCACTCACTCACTCACTCACTCTCACACAATCACTGACTCACTCACTCACTCACTCACTCACTCACTCACTCACACACACACACACACACACACACACACACACACACACTCACACACACACACACACACACACACACACACACACACACACACACACACACACACCTTCTCGAGGCCGTTCTCTTTGAGACTGATCACGTCCAGGTCGAAGTCTGTCCTCAAGCCGTTGGTTCTGTTGAAGAGGATTCGCCCCGTCAGTCCGTCCCACGACGCCTGTGGAGACATCAGATATCAGGGAGAGAGAGAGAGATATTAGGAAATATTGCACACACTACATTAAAAAATATGACTTGAATAATAACTATATTAAACTCATTAAATAAATGATTGAACATTTCAGATTAATCTTTTTCACTGTGTTGTATGAAAGACAAATGAAAAAATATGTATATGATCTCACAAAAATTGCATTGATTTAATATCTGATGATATCATATTTACATTTAATATCTTCTCTGATCAAGACTGAGATCATATTCTGTTTATATTTTTTAAGGATATTTATTTATTTGATAGATAAATACATTTAGAACAATATATACAGTAACTGGATAATTAAATTTGATAAATAAAGTTGAATTAATAAAAAATAAAAAAAAATAAAAAAATGAATAGAGTTTTATCATGAATTCACCTTGTTTTTATCATTCAAACCTCTAAGTTTTCATTTTATTAAGTTTAGTTGTAATTTCACATGTACAGTAGTGGCTTTATATCAGAGTGTGTTCATTTCTCTCTATATGAATCGTATTGTGTTTTATTGTCATGACGTGTGTTTTCTCTCTGTGTTCGTCTGTGTGTGTGTGTGTGTGTGTGTGTGTGTGTGTGTGTGTGTGTGTGTGTGTGTGTGTGACACATCGTTCCTCAGGATGATGTTTCACTTCAAAGACTGCAGATACAGTGTGTCATTCTCACAAATTACCAGCTATGAGACCAAAGATCTAAGGAGAAACACACACAACACTCTCAACACACACACACACACACACACACACACCTGCATTCAGAACACAAAGAGTGATTTATCTGAGATAATGACACACACACACACACACATTTGCTGAGGTGTGTGTATTTGCTGAGGTGTGTGTGTGTGTGTGTGTGTGTATGTGCTGAGGTGTGTGTGTGTGTGTGTGTGTGTGTGTGTGTGTGTGTGTGTGTGTGTGTGTGTGTGTGCTGAGGTGTGTGTGTGTGTGTGTGTGTGTGTGTGCTGAGGTGTGTGTGTGTGTGCTGAGGTGTGTGTGTGTGTGTGTGTGTGTGTGTGCTGAGGTGTGTGTGTGTGCTGAGGTGTGTGTGTGTGTGCTGAGGTGTGTGTGCTGAGGTGTGTGCTGAGGTGTGTGTGTGTGTGTGTGCTGAGGTGTGTGTGTGTGTGCTGAGGTGTGTGTGTGTATGTGCTGAGGTGTGTGTGTGTGTGCTGAGGTGTGTGTGTGTATGTGCTGAGGTGTGTGTGTGTGTGCTGAGGTGTGTGTGTGTGTGCTGAGGTGTGTGTGTGTGTGCTGAGGTGTGTGTGTGTGCTGAGGTGTGTGTGTGTGTGTGCTGAGGTGTGTGTGTACCTCTTTGATGAGGCTGATGAATCTCCCACCGAAGCGCCAGGGTTTGTGTCTGTTACACTGGAGAGAACTGACCGTGATCTGAGACGACTGCTGGACGGCCACAGCGACAACGTGAACCGCATCGTACATGAGCGCAGCGTCCGTCTGCACACACACACACACACACACACACACACACACACACACACACACACACACACACACACACACACACACACACACACAGGTTTGGTTAGCTGTACTTGTGAGGACAATCCATAGGCTTAATGGTTTTTATACTTTACAAACTGTATATTCTGTTCCCCTTCACACACCCTACCCATCACGTCACACACACACACACACACACACACACACACACACACACCCCATCACATACATACACACACACACACACACACACACACACACACACACACACACACACACACACACACACACACACACATATTCACACTCGTCCCAATTAGTGTGAGATCCTTAAGGCTCATAAATAGATCCCATGAATGACAATTTAAACACACACAGTTATTAAGAGGATGCTCCTCTCATTACTGCTCTTGTGGATAATGTGTGTGTGTGTGTGTGTGTGTGTGTGTGTGTGTGTGTGTGTGTGTGTGTGTGTGTGTGTGTGTGTGTGTGTGTGTGTGTGTGTGTGTGTGTGTGTGTGTGTGTGTGTGTGTGTGAGTGAGTTTGAGAGTGTGTGTGTGTGTGTGTGTGTGTGTGAGAGTGTGTTTGTAAACGTGTTTGTAAGTGTGTGTGTGTGTGTGTGTGTGTGTGTGTGTGAGTGTGTTCGTAAGTGTGTGTGTGTGTGTGTGTGAGTGTGAGTGTGTTCGTAAGTGTGTGTGTGTGTGTGTTACTATGCTAATGATGGCTTCCAGCTCAGACAGAAGAACTGGAGACGATCCTACAGTGTTGTGAGTATCTGCATGTGTGTGACGTGTTGAAATCAGCCGTGTGTGTGTGTGTTGAGCTGAGGATGATGATGATGAGCTCTTCATTACTACAGTGTTTAATTATAACCAATCACAGGACGGAAATCACCGTGGCAACCCTCGTCCCATCACAGGCCTCCTGCCGTACGCTAGCAACAGAGATTGACCACACCAGCAACGGTTTCCATGGCAACTCTGCCTCACTGGCAGCAACGGTTGTCAAGATGATAGAGAGAGAGAGAGAGAGAGAGAGAGAGGGAGAGAGAGAGAGAGAGAGAGAGAGAGAGAGAGAGGGAGGGGGAGGGGGGGGTTGTTTTTAAAAGTTGCCAGATTGTGTTTTTCTTTTGGCGCCGAACAGACGCGACTTTACCGATGAAGAGCGTCTCCATGGCAACAGCGTTCCGATGAAGAGCGTCTCCATGGCAACAGAAAAACTCCGGAGCATCGGATCAGAACAGGAGAACCGGCACTGTTAACCCTGTAAAGCCTGGCTGATGAAATAATCATGTTTTTTTAAATGCAACCGTTTATTAAACATTTTTAGAAAATCAAAAAATAACGTTTGCATGTGTTTTTTGTTGAGAATCATATTTGATACATCAGGCTTTTATGGCTC
>NC_138728.1:849591-854591 GCF_965113295.1 Leuciscus leuciscus
TAATAGAATTTCTAACACTGAGATTTAACATGAGAAATATGACTGGAGGAGACGGACAATCATCCTTCATCCTGGAGACGAGAAGAACGATCCGGACTGAGAGAATCACTCACTCTCGAGAACGAGCGGAGAAGTTTCTGGCTGAAGAACGAGAATCTGATGAGGAACTACTGTAGACTACACTTCGCTTGAATTTAACCGATTCCAATTTCGATTCTGCTTATCGATTTTGATTCTTAATGATTCCTAATTTCAATTTCCAATAAGGTAAAAAAATTAAATAAAAAAAAGAGTTCGATATCATTCAGTCTTATTGCAAAACATGTAATTGTGTCTGAATATCATGAACAGAAATCATCAGGCTAAAGAACACTCACACAAGGAGCGTTTGCCTGTGGTTTAAAAACACCATAGAAGAACAACTAGCTGAACTAATATAAACTTCAAGAACAATTGTTCTTCGTGTAAAGAAGCTTCAGCTAAAGTCAGCGAATAAAAACACTGACACAATGATGAACAAGTCACAATAATATTCACAATAACATCGTTTTACTGAATAATAAAGTAAACATCATAATTGATCTTTGTAAAGAAACCTCATTGTTTAACTGGCTACTCTCTGCCATCTCAGACGACGACATCACTTCCTGTCGGCCACCGTAACTTCTGTTGGGTGCAATTCGTAACCTCACCACTAGTTGCCGCTAAAAACCACACACTGCCCCTTTAAAGAGCGTGTTTGTAATGTGCGCCTATTATCCGTTTCCTCGCTAGAGAAGCGTTCAGTCTTTCCGCTTGCTAATTCCGCCGTGTAAATAGCGAATCCGCCACGGCGCGAGCGCAACTGGCTTTTAAAGGGAATGGGAGACGAGACTCTGATTGGTTTATTACACATTACGCCCAAAACACACCCATTATTCATTAAGAGAATAGGGACAAAACACACCCATTATTATTACAGTTTTTTCCGATTGCTAAACGACAGTGGGCACAACTGGAGTCACATGTGCAAAACTCTAACTCCAGTCTGCACAGCAGCAGTTCATGTGGACCAAACACTAGTTCGTTTTGCATTGCTTGAACACAGTTTTCAAAACTCTACACACTTATACCATGACTTTAACCACAACCTGCACAACACTGTGGATTTACAGCACTTTGTTCAAATGCTAACACACTGCTGTCAAAACTGTGAACCACACATTCAAAACAGAATAGATTTCAGCCTTGTGCCTTTCAAACACTGATGAGTGCAATCTCAGCTGAAAGGCTAAGCAGGGGTCTTGTTTTACACTTGTTAGTGAACACACACACACACACACACACACACACACACACACTCACTCACTCACTCTCTCTCTCACACACACACACACACACACACACACACACACACACACACACACACACACACACACACACACACACACACACACACACACACACACACACACACACACACACACACACACACACACACACACACACACTCTCTCTCTCTCTCTCTCTCTCACACACACACACACACACACACACACACACACACACACACACACACACACACACACACACACACACACACACACACACACACACACACACATATAGGTAGAGCTCAGAAATACTAATTTTGGAAATGGAACAAGGAAGACGGGTTGGTGGAGGGAGAAGGGTGGCAGGGAGAGGGCGGATGCGTGCCGGATGTGAGGACACGAGGCCAGAGGACTGCCAGGGATGGATAAGGCACTCCAGAAGGTTCTCATGGCAAGAGAGAACATTAGATGTGATGTTGATGTAAACCTGTGTCCTGATGCTAGAGAGAGGCAGGATTAGCCCCTCAATTATTTGTTCCAATTACAGTATGTACTTTTAGTTTCTACCTTTTTTTTCTCATTACTGTAATTCCGTAAATTACTACAGACTATTGAAGCAAACTGCTAATGTTCATTTACCTTAAAGAATTATGTTCTAAAAATTTAAATAAATCATGTGAAAGAATGTCACTCTTTTCTTTGAAGAAAATATTACTTTGTATGAAGTCACTGAAATTGTTCAAACTGTAAAGATGAAAAGTTTGTATTTTCTGTATTGGTGTTTGATGTGAGTGTGTTTCCTCTCAGTGTGTTCTGAGGGACAGTGTGTGTTATCTCAGTGAGGGTTGTGTGTGTAGTGTGTTTCCTCTCAGTGTGTTCTGAGGGACAGTGTGTGTTATCTCAGTGAGGGGTGTGTGTAGTGTGTGTCCTCTCAGTGTGTTCTGTGTGACAGTGTGTGTTATCTCAGTGAGGGGTGTGTGTAGTGTGTGTCCTCTCAGTGTGTTCTGAGGGACAGTGTGTGTTATCTCAGTGAGGGGTGTGTGTAGTGTGTGTCCTCTCAGTGTGTTCTGAGGGACAGTGTGTGTTATCTCAGTGAGGGGTGTGTGTAGTGTGTTTCCTCTCAGTGTGTTCTGAGTGACAGTGTGTGTTATCTCAGTGAGGGTTGTGTGTAGTGTGTTTCCTCTCAGTGTGTTCTGAGGGACAGTGTGTGTTATCTCAGTGAGGGGTGTGTGTAGTGTGTGTCCTCTCAGTGTGTTCTGTGTGACAGTGTGTGTTATCTCAGTGAGGGGTGTGTGTAGTGTGTGTCCTCTCAGTGTGTTCTGAGTGACAGTGTGTGTTATCTCAGTGAGGGTTGTGTGTAGTGTGTTTCCTCTCAGTGTGTTCTGAGGGACAGTGTGTGTTATCTCAGTGAGGGGTGTGTGTAGTGTGTTTCCTCTCAGTGTGTTCTGAGGGACAGTGTGTGTTATCTCAGTGAGGGGTGTGTGTAGTGTGTGTCCTCTCAGTGTGTTCTGTGTGACAGTGTGTGTTATCTCAGTGAGGGGTGTGTGTAGTGTGTGTCCTCTCAGTGTGTTCTGAGGGACAGTGTGTGTTATCTCAGTGAGGGGTGTGTGTAGTGTGTGTCCTCTCAGTGTGTTCTGAGGGACAGTGTGTGTTATCTCAGTGAGGGGTGTGTGTAGTGTGTTTCCTCTCAGTGTGTTCTGAGTGACAGTGTGTGTTATCTCAGTGAGGGTTGTGTGTAGTGTGTTTCCTCTCAGTGTGTTCTGTGTGACAGTGTGTGTTATCTCAGTGAGGGGTGTGTGTAGTGTGTTTCCTCTCAGTGTGTTCTGAGGGACAGTGTGTGTTATCTCAGTGAGGGGTGTGTGTAGTGTGTGTCCTCTCAGTGTGTTCTGTGTGACAGTGTGTGTTATCTCAGTGAGGGGTGTGTGTAGTGTGTGTCCTCTCAGTGTGTTCTGAGGGACAGTGTGTGTTATCTCAGTGAGGGGTGTGTGTAGTGTGTGTCCTCTCAGTGTGTTCTGAGAGACAGTGTGTGTTATCTCAGTGAGGGTTGTGTGTGTGTGTTTCCTCTCAGTGTGTTCTGAGTGACAGTGTGTGTTATCTCAGTGAGGGTTGTGTGTAGTGTGTTTCCTCTCAGTGTGTTCTGAGGGACAGTGTGTGTTATCTCAGTGAGGGTTGTGTGTAGTGTGTGTCCTCTCAGTGTGTTCTGAGGGACAGTGTGTGTTATCTCAGTGAGGGGTGTGTGTAGTGTGTTCTGAGTGACAGTGTGTGTTATCTCAGTGAGGGGTGTGTGTAGTGTGTTCTGAGTGACAGTGTGTGTTATCTCAGTGAGGGTTGTGTGTAGTGTGTTTCCTCTCAGTGTGTTCTGAGGGACAGTGTGTGTTATCTCAGTGAGGGGTGTGTGTAGTGTGTTTCCTCTCAGTGTGTTCTGAGGGACAGTGTGTGTTATCTCAGTGAGGGGTGTGTGTAGTGTGTTTCCTCTCAGTGTGTTCTGAGTGACAGTGTGTGTTATCTCAGTGAGGGGTGTGTGTAGTGTGTGTCCTCTCAGTGTGTTCTGAGTGACAGTGTGTGTTATCTCAGTGAGGGGTGTGTGTAGTGTGTTTCCTCTCAGTGTGTTCTGAGTGACAGTGTGTGTTATCTCAGTGAGGGTTGTGTGTAGTGTGTGTCCTCTCAGTGTGTTCTGAGGGACAGTGTGTGTTATCTCAGTGAGGGTTGTGTGTAGTGTGTGTCCTCTCAGTGTGTTCTGAGGGACAGTGTGTGTTATCTCAGTGAGGGTTGTGTGTAGTGTGTGTCCTCTCAGTGTGTTCTGTGTGACAGTGTGTGTTATCTCAGTGAGGGGTGTGTGTAGTGTGTTTCCTCTCAGTGTGTTCTGAGGGACAGTGTGTGTTATCTCAGTGAGGGGTGTGTGTAGTGTGTTCTGAGTGACAGTGTGTGTTATCTCAGTGAGGGGTGTGTGTAGTGTGTTTCCTCTCAGTGTGTTCTGAGTGACAGTGTGTGTTATCTCAGTGAGGGTTGTGTGTAGTGTGTTTCCTCTCAGTGTGTTCTGAGTGACAGTGTGTGTTATCTCAGTGAGGGTTGTGTGTAGTGTGTTTCCTCTCAGTGTGTTCTGAGGGACAGTGTGTGTTATCTCAGTGAGGGGTGTGTGTAGTGTGTTTCCTCTCAGTGTGTTCTGAGTGACAGTGTGTGTTATCTCAGTGAGGGGTGTGTGTAGTGTGTTCTGAGTGACAGTGTGTGTTATCTCAGTGAGGGGTGTGTGTAGTGTGTTTCCTCTCAGTGTGTTCTGAGTGACAGTGTGTGTTATCTCAGTGAGGGTTGTGTGTAGTGTGTTTCCTCTCAGTGTGTTCTGAGGGACAGTGTGTGTTATCTCAGTGAGGGGTGTGTGTAGTGTGTTTCCTCTCAGTGTGTTCTGAGTGACAGTGTGTGTTATCTCAGTGAGGGGTGTGTGTAGTGTGTTCTGAGTGACAGTGTGTGTTATCTCAGTGAGGGGTGTGTGTAGTGTGTTCTGAGTGACAGTGTGTGTTATCTCAGTGAGGGTTGTGTGTAGTGTGTGTCCTCTCAGTGTGTTCTGAGGGACAGTGTGTGTTATCTCAGTGAGGGGTGTGTGTAGTGTGTTTCCTCTCAGTGTGTTCTGAGTGACAGTGTGTGTTATCTCAGTGAGGGGTGTGTGTAGTGTGTTTCCTCTCAGTGTGTTCT
>NC_138728.1:859591-867091 GCF_965113295.1 Leuciscus leuciscus
GGACACCGAGAGCGTTCGAGATCGACTGCACCGCATTGGCTGACGAGCTGTGGGAGGGGCCAAAGATCGAAGCCACGCCCAGGGAGAGCTGCTCGCAGGCTGCCGATTGGACAGCAGAAAAGAACAAAGGACCCATCAAACGCTGACCCACAGAAAATATTTACATTCTTGATTGTTATTTGGAATTCTAAACATTTTTTATTATTATTTACAAATATTCACATTTTTTGTTTTGTTGTTTACAACAAACATATACATTTTATTTACAAATATTTATATTCTTGATTATGATTTTTTTAAAAATGACATTCTATATATGATTTCTTATTTACAAATATTTACGTGAGTTGTGTCACATTCACATTAGTTTGGACTTGTTATGTTTTGTATCCGTCACTCATCTGTTGTCATGGACACTAATTACATTCAGCTGTGCACTCATCAGTCACCATCATTAACACCCGTATATATGTTCAGTTCTGTTTCATCCTTTATTATTATTTACAAATATTTACATTTTTATTTACAAATATGTACATTATTGGTTTTAGTTACAATTAAATTAAATTTTTATTTACAAATATTAATGTTCTTGATTATTGTTTACAAATATTTGATTACGGTTCACACTTTTTGGAGTTTATTTACAAATATTTACTTTTTTAAAACAAATATTTACATTTTATTTACAAATATATACATTCATTTATTTACAAATGTTTACATTTTTATTTACTTTTTTTTTTTTACTTAAAAAATATTTACATTCTTGATTATTATTTACAAATATTTAAATTATTGTTTTCTTTTTTACAGACGTTACATTTTTATTTACAAATGTGTACATTCTTGTGTAGTGGTTACAGTAAATACATAATTTGTTAGGACTTGCAGCTTTATTTTGAAAGTTTTATTATCCAAATAATTTTCTGTGCATTTATAGACAGATGCAGTTCATATGGTGAAATTGTATAGAAACCAGGACTTTCTTTAATATTGGCTCTTTTTCTCACACAAAGTGATCATATAATTTTGAAGTGATTTTTTTGTGTTCCTTTTAAAGCATGACTGTATAAATCAGCATAAATCTACTTATTTGGAACGACATGAGGACAGAATTTATTCCCACTGTCTGAGCGCTAACAGAGAGATTAGATTTTATGGTAAAAACACAGTTTTTCCGCAGCAGTCGAGGTCACTAATGCACATATTCAAATGAGCTGCTTCTATTTGTCCATTTCATCTCAGTCTCAGTTTTAAACTGGATGTTCTTTGACAGCAAAAGCACCTCACATGCTATTTCTCTAAATGAGCCCAATTTCACTTTCCATTCCAGCGTAACCGTCGTGTCTGAAAGCAGCCGGAGAAAAAAAGGTCATTAAAATTACAAATGAGGCCAGAGCTGAAGCTTTGGGTCTGAGGTGACAAAGCGCAGGAAAATAGAGCAGCGTTTGGGAAGATAAAAGAGCCTGTTTTCAGGAGCGTTTGAGAGGAAAACTCTCTCACCTTTCCTGGACGCCTCGAAACTGTCGAAGACGTTGATTCTCTGGATGTCGTACGTGAGCGTCGTGTTGGGCAGAAGCGTTCGGTTCCTGTTGATGGTGTTCAGTGCGAATTTAAAGGCCAGTTCTTCTGGTCCAGACGGGCCGCTTTCTATCGACTCGAAGATCCCTCCTGCACACAGTGTTGGAGAAAGATACTTTTATAAGTAATGCATTACAATATTGCGTTACTCCCCCCAAAAAGTAACTAATTGAGTTACTTAGTTACTTTTTATGAAATGTAATGCGTTACATTACTTTTGTGTTACTTTTTCTCCCCTGGGCTGGGCTTGCTTGTTTGCTTTTTAATAACAACAAAAAAAGTTATATTTTTGGTAAATGTAAAGGCCCTTTCACAGCGACAGTGAGATGAATAATCCTCAGGATGAAGGAAATACAGATTTAAACCTTTCAGCTTCTGTTATTCTGGAGTAAAGAACAATAGGAGACAGGAGAAGAAGTTCAACTCTCTTATTTCTAAATCTAATCTAAAGTCATTTTTGTTTATTAGTACGGGTGAATTAGATCATTGAAGGTCAGTTAATAAAGTGAGATTAAATACATAAAGTATATTTGTGTAATTTAATATAGTTAATTATAATTATGGATGTGCATTTTATTCTTTTTATTAATTTTGAGGAATATTTAATGTTTTCGTGCAAGTAAGACGAGTTAATGCATGTTCACATTTAGTCTACAACTGAAATAAACATGTTTACACAGTCCACACACACACACACACACACACACATACACCTCACTTTATTTCTCTCAACATGAGGACAGGAGAGCTGTCAGTCAATAAATGTGTAAAAGTAACTAGCATTACTTATTTGAAAAAGTAACTTAGATATTTTGTTGTAAATTGAAAAAGTAATGCGTTACTTTACTAGTTACTTGAAAAAGTAATCTGATTACATAACTCAAGTTACTTGTAATAAGTTACACACAACACTGCCTTGAGACACACACACACACACACACACACACACACACAGACAGGCTTCATCTTCTCACTTACACACACCAACGTCAGAGAGAGAAAACAGCATCTGGACACCAAAACACTGAAACTCCCAAAGCGCCGGAGCTTCATCAGTCAGACATCTGCACTCTTGTGTTCTACTAAGTCTTTTGTTTTCATGTTAATCCCTGTGGTGAAAATCAAGTGTTTAATGTTGTTTATGTGTGTATGTGGTGTTATTAATATGCTTTAAGACAAACCATGTGTAAATTCATAAGTCGACAGCATTGCTGAGTGTTTTCTCCTTAAAACTGCAGTGAACCAAAGACAGTCTCAAAAACACGCTTTGAAATCGCTGGTGTTTCTGACGTCACAAACTACCTTGTAACCAATCAGATCAACGTGTGATCGTCAACCAGTGGATCTCTGAGCTGAGTGAGTGAGTGGAGTCGGGGCTTATTTGCATATTCATAGAACCGCGCATACTAAATGAGGCAAGGGTGTCGAGTTACATTCAAGATATTTTAAGACATGAAGAATTATTTTTCAATGAAAAAAAACTTTTAAATATGTCATTCTGGTGATCAAAGATGAGTTTTAAGGGATACAATTATTGACTACAGGGGAACTTTACATTTTTTGTCATTTCTTTATGTGCTTTTGTCATTTCATTATCATAATAATTTTTTCACTATTGCTATTAAGGTTTAATTTATTTTTATTTTAGTTTTAGTATTAGTTAGAGATAAAACCCCTACTTGAATTAAAATAACTGACTTAAATAACATTAACTGAAAATACAATTGAAATAAAATATAGAATTTTTATTTTATTTCAGGCAAATTTCTCATTCATCTTGATGTACTATAATAACTAAAACTAAAGAAAAATGAATAAAAACTTATGCAATTCATACAGTACAATCACAGAGTTCTGGAGATCGATCTAAATTTAATTAAAGCTTGTTTTATTTTACATTCACTTTTATAAGGTTTTGAAACGTGTTTGAAAATCGTCTAGTAACAATGTGAGATAGATAAATAAATATGTTTTTTGGTCATTAAAATAAGTTAACAAGTTCAAATAAGTTAACAATTTATTAGATATTTATTTCTACCGTGAACTGAATGACATTTCAACAGATGATATCAAAATTACTATGTATAATTTGTAGAATTATAAGTAATTCTGAATTGTAAATCTACACATAATACAATTATGACTGTTTTCTGTAGAGCTGCTTTACAGTGACAAATTTTACAGTTATTGAACTGAATTGAATCAACATGGATCTGAATAATGACTCTTCGGTCTTCTGTAGAGCTGCTTTACACCTGACTCTAAAGTTGTCTTATATTTGATGATGAAGTTTGCATAATTGATTCTGTTTATTACCATGAAGATTCTTTTGAAACAATCTGTGATGTATAAAGCGCTGAATTATGCAATGAGTTACGAAATAATTGCCAATATCTGTGTCTTTATCGCTCTCACCGCCTCCGTCTGCAGGAACACACACATATTCATAATCACAGCGCTGCCGATAAGTGCAGCACAAAGCTTGTTTCAGCTCTCTGAGTGGATCATTATCTTCTCCTGCTGAATCTGAGGTGTTAATGTGTGAATGTGTGAATCTGCTAATGATTATAGTCACTAAAACACTCTCTCAGACAGAGATGAGTGAAACTAGAGATGCATCGGTACTAAAAAACTACTGAAAATCTCTCCCAACTAATGCTGTAATTACACAGGGATCACAAGCACATTAAATTATCAGAGGTTAAAATTAACAACAGAGCCCAAACTTGTATATTCAGCTGCTATTTATTTTCAAGTATAATAATTAATGCTGGGCAACGATTAATCGCTTCCAAAAATAAAAGTTTGTGTTTACATAATATATGTGTATAATAATTTTGTATATATAATGCATGCATGCATATATTTAAGAAAAATTGGTTATTTATACATAAAATATGTATATTTATATATAATATAAATTATATGTAAATATATATACAGTATATACATGCAAATATTTCTTAAATATGCTGTCAATGATTGTAAATAAAGACTCAAACACTCTAAAATCAAAGCAAAAGCAAGTTTGAGCTGCTAATTCAACAGATGCTGAAGATTCTGTGATTAGTTACAGAAAAACTAGACTTTCAGGAATTTTCCAGCTGAATTTCTCTCTCTTTCTCTCTCTCTCTCTCTGTCTCGTCTCTCTGTGTAATTATGATAAAGCTGTTATCCTGCTTCAGTCTTTGCGGAGCTAAAAACAGCCCTGAGTCGAGTTGATGTTATCTGCCTGCGAAGGTAAAATGTCAAGCCTTCGCTCGCTTTCATGCAGCTCTCAGATCAGTGTTCAGAGGATATTAGATATTACAGTCACATTTCATCTGCACTTACTCCTCAGAATCAAACCCAGAGCATCTCGGGCTCCGTCTCGTCTCATTCAGAAGCTCTAGTGTGATCTGAGCTTCTACTAACTCAATTATTCAACTTCAAAAACAAAACGAAAGACATCTGACCTGTTTCATTGAAGCACAGATATACTGCGTTTATGTGCATTTCAGATACATAAATCCTACATTTAGTAGGGGTGTAACGATGTCACAATTCAACACATCACGATACTGAACTCACGATACCATATTATCACGATACTCCAAGACACATGATAAAAGGTTAACAAAAAATGCACTGTTGATTAAAATGCTAAATTTGATATTACATTGTGTGTGTAAATGAATAGTCTTGGACTTGGTGCTGAAACCCAATGAACAATAGAGACACCAGAATAACAATATTCATGATTCTGAAGCTGAAAATACAGAATTATTGTAGATGAATATGTTTCACTGACTAGATATATTTAAAATAATGTATAGGCCACTTTTACTGGTAACATCAGACATTTGGCATTATCAGGACCCACAAATATGCATTATTATACATTATATTCAACATTATATTTAATAGTTTAATGTAGTCCTGACATTAAAACTTGAATTATTTCTCACACAGTAATTTTTATTTAATTTCTCTATCCACGATACATATTGATGCATTTTTGTATTGTGATATATTGTGACACCTCTGATATTTAGGCCTGTGTTTCGAGTGTAAAGGATAATTGACTGATTCTGATTCAGTCCGGATCTATATACTAATATAGTGAGGATTTTAGAGCAGATGAAGAGATATTGATTCGCTGACTGTGTGAACACACACACACACACACACACACACACACCTCACACATCTGTCTGACAAACACACCGAGACAGACGGCTTCTGAATCCGTGTATCATTCGTTCAGTCGTTTTTTGAATTAATATTGAATATAGAAAAATGAGAAAACGGTTCCTTTTTCGTTTTTTCATTTTTTACAAAAAAACGAAAAACAAGAATTCAGCTGGATTTCTCGTTTTTCGTTCTCAGTTAGAAAAATGAATAAACAGCTTGAATATTCGATTTCTCCACGTGGGCGGGAATTAAACGCCCCTTTCCTCTGATTTGTCAGCCGAAGATCAAACTGTTCCGTCATCAGTTCTGCACAGCAGAATAAGAGTCCCGTTGTGCGGATTCTTAACGCATTTATTGCAACTACATTTAATCTTTTTCTCATCAAACCACCAGACTAACGAATGTCTCGACACAACCCGTACCGGGGAATACTCTAGATGGGGCTTTCTTCTGTGTAGACCAGGAGTTCTCAAGTGCCAGGGGGTCCGTGAAATAATTTGCTATTTTCCGGATTGTAAAGTCAAGTCACGGGGGTTTTTTTTAACATGAAGCACGCTGTGATTAATCTTAATGTTGACCTTCAAAAATATATAGCCGCGCCAAGAAGGCTATTGGCTGTAGGCTATTTTGGTTGATTTTTGGTGTGCGCCAGAAAGAATATAATAATCATTTATAATAATAATTATTCTTCTATAATAATTTCAAAGGCATGATATGTTGTAGTCATTTTGAAAGTACACAAATAGACATATAAATGTTACTGTTTCGAATGAGAGTATTAAACGACAGCTATTAAATCCCCTGTTGAGCAACATGTGATGTTGCGTGTCGCAGCCTGTTCGTTATTAAAATAAAACACAGTCAACCAAACATATAAAACGTTATTCTGCTTAATTGGTCTGTTGACATTCCAAACTAATTTCCCTTGCTGTGGAGATGCTGATTTACGTGTAGGCCTATATTGGGACTCGAATGAAGTACGAAGCCTTCTTTACATTATTAATTAGCATCCAAATGTTACATTGCAAATATGGATAGGCTACTGGACGAATGAGAGATGCCCGAAACCAACGTCTGCTCTGTACAATTTCAGTTTCTCGTTAAAATACGCATATTATGTTATTAATAGTGTTTATAATGTTAATGTTGTATTTTATTTACCGGTCTTTTACACTATTTATGAATATGCTTTTTTTACAACGATGTGACGCGTGCGTTTCCCTCTCAACATGACCCGGCGCGCCACGCACAAGCGCGAATCCTAGAGATATAAATTATAATACATTTTAATAAAACACAAGGCCTATATCATAAAACTTCTCCAGTTGTTAGATCTGAATGACAGTTTATACGTTAACGTTAATATAGGCCAATTATATAGTCAATGCATTATTCTTTTCTTTTTGTATTAGTGTTAAAAATATTTAATTTACAACTAATTATATTGATTTATATCTTAATTTATATATATATATATATATATATATATTTTTTTTTTTATTACTGGGCGAGTGCGACAATGATAGGCTAACAGCTGGCTGATGCAAATCGTAGGTGAATTTATATACACAGAAGAAAGCCCTATCTAGTCTATTCCCCGATACGGGTTGTGTCGAGACATTCGTTAGTCTGGTGGTTGAATGAGAAAAAGATTAAATATAGTTGCAATAAATACGTTAAGAATCCGCACAACGGAGGACTCTTATTCTGCTGTGCAGAACTGATGACGGAACAGTTTGATCT
>NC_138728.1:872091-897091 GCF_965113295.1 Leuciscus leuciscus
AGAGTGTGAGTGAGAGAGTGAGAGAGGGAGAGAGAGTGTGTGTGTGAGAGAGAGAGAGAGAGAGAGAGAGAGAGAGAGAGAGAGAGAGAGAGAGAGAGAGAGAGAGAGAGAGAGAGAGAGAGAGAGAGAGAGAGAGAGAGAGAGAGAGAGAGAGAGAGAGAGAGAGAGAGAGAGGAGAGAGAGAGAGAGAGAGAGAGAGAGAGTGAGTGAGTGTGTGTGTGTGTGTGTGTGTGTGTGTGTGTGTGTGTGTGTGTGTGTGTGTGTGTGTGTGTGGTGTGTGTGAGAGAGAGTGAGAGAGTGAGTGAGTGAGTGTGTGTGTGTGTGAGAGAGTGTGTGTGTGTGTCTGTGTGTGTGGTGTGTGTGTGTGTGTGTGAGAGTGAGTGAGTGAGTGAGTGAGTGAGTGAGTGAGTGAGTGAGAGTGAGTGAGTGAGTGAGTGAGTGAGTGTTTGTGTGTGTGTGTGTGTGTGAGAGAGAGAGAGTGAGAAAGAGAGTGTGTGTGTGTGTGTGTGTGTGTGTGTGTGTGTGTGTGTGTGTGTGTGAGAGAGAGAGAGAGAGAGAGAGAGAGAGAGAAAGAGAGTGTGTGTGTGTGTGTGTGTGTGTGTGTGTGTGTGTGTGTGAGAGAGAGAGAGAGAGAGAGAGAGAGAGAGAAAGAGAGTGTGTGTGTGTGTGTGTGTGTGTGTGTGTGTGTGAGAGACAGAGTGAGTGTGTTTGAGAGAGAGAGAGAGAGAGAGAGAGAGAGAAGGAGAGAGAGAGAGAGAGAGAGAGAGAGAGAGAGAGAGAGAGAGAGAGAGAGAGAGAGAGAGAGAGAGAAGGTGAATGAGTGGTGAATTCCAGATGAGCTCTGACTCAAGCTGGACAAACAGCTAATAATGACTAACACACACACACACACAAATAGCACAAGAACACAGCTCTAGCACACAGCAAACAACAATATATTACAGCTTGACCTCCTAAACAATCATAAATTACAAATTGTTACACACACTCCAGATCTTCAGCTCAACACTGATCATCACACACACACACACACACACACACACACACACACACACACACACACACTCCAGATCTTCAGCTCAACACTGATCATCACACACACACACACACACACACCTGATCCAGATCTTCAGCTCAACACTGATCACACACACACACACACACACCTGATCCAGATCTTCAGGAATCACAGCTGAATATAAAGACCCAGGAAGCATTTTTATGATCTAACATTAATAAAGGTTAATAAGTGCAGTTAATTGAGTGTAAACTGTGTGTGAAGCTCCACTTCTGCTCTCTGTGCTGCACTGAACACACAACCACAGGATCTCACTGCAAACACGCGTGACTAAAACACTTCACATGTAGAACGCATCGGCCAACTTTCTGTCATAAAAACAGAGTAAATCAATCATCCTTTTAAACGTATTGATTATAAGACGTCAGAAGTGCAGATGTTCAAACTCAGCGAAACATCTGTATGATCACAGACACACTGTTTCACTGAGACTCGTCCATCTCCGTCAGTGTGAACATCAGCTGCGGCCACACACACACACACACACACACACACACACACACTCTGTTGTATCGAACCCAGGTGCGTTTGCAGTGATCTTACGTCATCGCAAACGCACACGGAAAACGCATGGAGAATACAACTCGACTGAGCATAGCTGTAATTTGTCTGTTTTTTTGGTGCTATTATGCACAACATAGTGAGAGACAACTACGTTTATGTTCATTACATGGTGTAATTCAGCACATATCCAGGGGACGCCGTGTTTCTGCTGCTCGCAGAAGATTTTTTCACTGATGCGACAGTGATACGCATGCGCGGGATACTATACTTCCTGAACAAGCACGCACCCGAGTCCGTGTTGCTTGCACATTAACGCGAACCGCACCACGGTTCGGGAGCAACCGAGCTCAGACCACCTCCTCCAGGTAGTCTCGGGTTCGGTACTCTAGTGCGCACCCGGGTCCGATGACAGCGTTCACATTAGCGATTTTTCATGCGAACCGTGCCCCGGTCCGCACTGCCAGTGCGAAAGCGCCCTCAGTCCAAACACACACACACACACACACAGGGCGCTTTCACACTGGCAGTTTAGTGCGGACCGGGGCACGGTTCGCATGAAAAATCGCTAATGTGAACGCTGTCATCGGACCCGGGTGCGCACTAGAGTACCGAACCCGAGACTACCTGGAGGAGGTGGTCTGAGCTCGGTTGCTCCCGAACCGTGGCGTGGTTCGCGTTAATGTGCAAGCAACACGGACTCGGGTGCACGCTTGTTCAGGAAGTATAGTATCCCGCGCATGCGTATCACTGTCGATATCATTGTTTCCTCACACACGACAACCATGAGTGGCAGGGGAACGTTGTGGGACACTGAAGAGGTGTTGTCTCTCACTATGTTGTGCATAATAGCACCAAAAAACAGACAAATTACAGCTATGCTCAGTCGAGTTGTATTATCCATGCATTTTCCGTGTGCGTTTGCGATGACGTAAGATCACTGCAAACGCACCTGGGTTCGATACAACTAATGGGCTTTATGCACAGCTACACCACTTCCTGAACTTCAGCCAGCTCTTTGTTTCCTGTCTGTCATTATTGGACAAACTGATTAATCCAGGTGTGCCTGACCTCAGTAACAATAATCAGGCACACCTGGATTAATCAGTTTGTCCAATAATGACAGACAGGAAACAAAGAGCTGGCTGAAGTTCAGGAAGTAGTGTAGCTGTGCATAAAGCCCATTGAGTGTGAAACCAGACCAACGCTGCGGGGGGCGCCGGGAACTAGCGCACTCGGGTTCGGACCGCAGCAAACGAACCCAGTGGAAAAACGCCCTCAGTCCAAACACACACACACACACACACACACTCTCAGTCCAAACACACACACACACACACACACTCTCAGTCCAAACACACACACACACACACTCACACACTCTCAGTCCAAACACACACACACACACACACACTCTCAGTCCAAACACACACACACACACACTCTCAGTCCAAACACACACACACACACACACACTCTCAGTCCAAACACACACACACACACACACACTCTCAGTCCAAACACACACACACACACACACACACACTCTCAGTCCAAACACACACACACACACACTCTCAGTCCAAACACACACACACACACACTCTCAGTCCAAACACACACACACACACACTCTCAGTCCAGTCCAAACACACACACACACACACACACACACACACACACACACACACACACACACACACTCAGTCCAAACACACACACACACACTCTCAGTCCAAACACACACACACACACACACACACACACAGAGATCAGATTTGTGTTTCCATGCCGCTCTTTCACTTTCTGGAATATCTGCACTTTACAACAACAACAACAACAACACAACAACAACAACAACACAACAATGTAACAACACAACAACAACAACAACAACACAACAACAACAACAACAACATAACAGAACACAACAATACTACAAGTGATTTCTGGCTGTTCACACTGGCTAAATCTGATCGGATTTCAATCCACACAAATCAGATTTGGACTGGCCGTCTGAACCAGCATTATCTGAACGACCTCATCACACGACAGGGAACGTTCTGACAAGGTTCTCCCAACATTATGAACAAACATTCTTTCAGTAACATTAATATAACGTTCGTTCAGCGTTCTCTGCTCTTTAATAATGTTCTCGAAACATTATTTCTACATCGATCATGATGCGTCTTTCTCTGGAATGCTTCAGTTGGACGTTCGTTTTTAAATGTTACTTGTTTCAGAACGTTCAGATTCAAAAGTAACGTTCCATAATGTGTGAAGAATGATACAATGTTACTGTTCCCTTACATAACCAACATTTCAAAGAACATTCCGTTTTCATTAATTAATGGGAACGTTAGCAAAACATTCTTAGAACATATTGTCCAGCTGAAGAGTCATAAACACCCTGATTCTCATCCTGAGTGTGTGTGTGTGTGTGTGTGTGTGTGTGAGAATCCTGCTGGGAGACACGAGAAGATCTGTGTATGAAACTGATGGATGAACAAAGATGTGCTTCACACACATACACACACAAACACACACACACACACAGAGGCCTCGTTTTCCCCGCATGCAGAGCGCATCTGTGTTGCCATAGAGGCTCATAGTTGTGCGGATGCGGACTGACTCTTAAATACACACACACACACACACACACACAGGCCGAATGTTCAGGGAGTCTGACGAGATCCGCCTGTGGCTTCACTGAGAACGAGACCCTCAAAACACACACACACACACACACACACACACACACACACACACACACACACACACTGACCGAATCCCACTAATGAAGCTTCTGACGCTGAAGAATGATGAAGACGAGCCTGAACTCTCTCAGTCATTATTGAGGATCACAGATTTTTGATCATTTGCATTAAGACTGAGTGAAGGGCTTAACCACAAACACTTCATATAGAGCTCGTAATATTTCAGTTTCTTCTGACACAACAGATTCACACGCAAGAAGGAAAACACAGTAATGATGTACTTTACAATAATCCGCATGTTTCCCGCACTAAATGAACAGTGTCTGCATCAATTATTCATATGAACAAAAGAGCAAAAATCTGTGTTTCATACATTTAGTTTTAGAAAAACAACTGCCAATTTGCACAGTTTATTACAAAGGAATTTTGAAGTAGGGAAACTGGAATAGTATTTTCTTGTGAAATGTACTCTAATAATCTTTGTTTACACCTTCGAAAAATCATTTTACACTCTATTCTTGTGTGAACTGACCCTGGAGAATCGACTTCATGAAAATGTGTAATTATTAGAGCCGAGTTTTCTACAGTATATGTGTGTGTGTGTGTGTGTGTGTGTGTGTGTGTGTTTGTGTATTTATGTGTTTGTGTTTTCTGAGTGTGTGTGTGTGTGTTTGTGTGTGTGTGTGTGTGTGTGTGTGTGTGTGTGTGTGTGTGTGTGTGTGTGTGTGTGTGTTTGTGTTTGTATGTATGTGTGTGTGTTTGTTTGTATGTATGTGTATGTATGTGTGTGTGTGTGTGTGTGTGTGTGTGTGTTTGTATGTATGTATGTATGTATGTGTGTGTGTGTGTGTGTGTGTGTGTGTGTGTGTGTGTTTGTATGTATGCATGTATGTATGTATGTCTGTGTGTGTGTGTGTGTGTGTGTGTGTGTGTGTGTGTGTGTGTGTGTGTGTGTGTGTGTGTGTGTGTGTGTGTGTTCGTTCTGCCAATGCCAATAATCTCAAAATGCACAATACATCAGTCTATCACTAGCATATGAAATAGAGATTGTTATTTTCAAAGCATTCCGCTCTTTTGAGATGTGCAGATCATAAACCACAGTGACGTGTTTCACAACATCAAACTTGCTGATTATTGATCTTCAGCTCGATCTCAATGAGCTGACAGATGTGATTCTCTGAGGCCTGATGTCAAACACTGCATGAAACTGAGATATCACGGCCAGAAGTGATGCAGATGAACATCACACACACACACACACACACACACACACACACACACACACACGTGAATCAATCACAGTCAATGAATCAATCACAAGGACTCGTCATCAATAAATAATCGATCAACTCTCACCGAATCTGAGCACGTGCGGCATCCCGCTCGAACCGGCGACAAACATCAGTACCGTGAGTCTGATCACGAGCCCCGGTAACCGGAGGAGAGCTCCGGTCCTCACCACCACCATCATCATCATCATCATCATCTTCACAAACACTGACGCGTCCGTGCGCGTGACACCATCACGGCGGTCCGCGCGGGAGTCTCCGGTCCACGGATCCGTTTGTGCGCGAGGAGACGAGCGGGGAATCCACGCATGAGTGGGGTCGATATCATCCGTGAGCCCTGCGCGCGCGACACTGCACTGCCGCACCGAATCTAACGGGCATCTCACGGAGACTGCGAGCGTGCGCGCGGGCGGGGGCGCGTTCATTCAGACGCGAGCGAGCGAGCGCGTCACATACCTGACCGAACGCGTCACGCGCCAGACTGACCCAGAATATCTCTTCACTGAACTAAAGTGCCAACAAGTGTCGAACACCGCAGTCATACACTGAAAAATAAAGGTGGTTCCAGTTTTTCCAGCACAAAAGGTTCTTTAGATTATTAAAATAATAAGAAAATAATGTTTTTTTATCAACTGTTGACTGACATGTTTTCCCTATACCCGCATCAGTGGTTCAGCACCTGGACAGACACACCGCTGCTCATCTTCAGCTGTGCTTATTTATTTATTTATTTACTTATCATCACATGACCTAAGAAGAGCTCTATTTTTGTATGACTTTCATGTGATGTCACTGTGACGCCATGCACTTTCCCAGCTAACAAAACGTGAATGTTCAGAACGTCCAGTATTTTAAATGTTTTAAAAACGTTTAGGGAACAGTAACATTGTATCATTCTTCAAACATTATGGAACGTTACTTTTGAATCTGAACGTTCTGAAACAAGTAACAATATTTAAAAAACGTTAGATGAACATGAACATCCAACCGAAACATACACTGTAAAAAAATGGCAACCCATAAAATCAAAGGGTTTATTTCCTTTCAGCAAAATATAATTCCCTTTTTCTTTTGATTACGGATTGAAAAATGAGCTGGAGATTTCCAGAGGTGATTCAGCAGTTCAGCTTGAGGATGAGGACGTGTTTTACACTCAGAGAGACTGAAGGAGGCCTTTGATTCACTGAAACACACACTGAGATCAACAGAGCACTGTGTGTGTGTGTGTGTGTGTGTGTGTGTGTGTGTGTGTGTGTGTGTGTGTGTGTGTGTGTGTGTGTGTGTGTGTGTGTGTGTGTGTGTGTGTGTGTGTGAGAGAGAGAGGGAGAGAGAGAGAGAGAGAGAAGTGAGATATAGTGAGTGAGCTATTCAGGTACAGATAATGATTTGCGTCTGTAGGGTCTGACACACACACACACACACACACACACACACACACTGATGCACAAGAGGTCCCTGAGGGATTGACAGTGAAGATGCAGATGATGAAGTTTGTCACTCAAATAACTGCAAACACAAACACACACACACAAATCCAGAGAAATTGACTGTTTGAGACACACACCATCTGTTGCATTAGCATAATTATGCAAATAGGCAGAGAGGGTGTAATGGGTCGACTGAAAAGGAAACAATCCACACACTCACACACACACAAGTGTACACCTCTCTCTATATTTCTATATTTACAGTAATGTGTGTGTTAGTGGAGGTGATTTTTCAGTGGCTCTGCCTGCATGTTACATTGATACACCAGTAGGTGGCAACAAATTACTGAGCTGACAAATCTTAATAAGTGACTCACTGAATCATTCATTCATTCATTCGGCTACACTGATTCATTTGGGAAAGTGAACGAGTCATTGAATCAATCATTCAACCCATTTGTTCACAAGCACTGATTCGTTCCGCAACTCGTTCTGGTTTCTAATGTCATTATCTGCAAATAAAACACATTTCTTTCATATCTCAAGATTCTTAATTTAATTAAATAAACTTCACTGACTCTTTCTGCAGGTTACATCGATCGTTATGAGCAAATCACTGAATCATTCATTCAACTGATTCATTCTACACTTAATGTTCTCTGAACGTTCAAATTGTCCATTTTAAAAACTTTTTTCTTGGTTATGTGAACGTTAAGAGAACATTAACGATATCATTCTTCAAACATTATAGGAACGTTACTTTTCAATCTGAACGTTCTGAAAAACGTAGACGATCATCGTATTCAGAAAAAAAGCGCTCCATGAACGATGTATAAATAATGTTTTTGTTCTAACGTTCTGAGAACATTTTTAAAGACCGGATAACTTTGAACAAACGTTTTATTAATGTTACTGGAAGAACGTTTGATCATAACGTTGAGAAAGCGTTCCCTGTTGGAAATAATTGAGAGATAAAGTCGTGATTTTTCGGTTCCCACAGGATTTCCCTCAACTTCTCTCATGCTCTTCTTCTCCCTCTTTCTCAGTGTTTGACTCAATGAAGCGGATACCATGGTAACATGACACTAATTTGGTGTGAGCGAGAGAATGACACACAAACATGATTCTCGGCACATCTGTCCTTTAGCGGAGCTCTCATTACCGTCCTGCTCGAACACGCTGATTATAACGCAGAATAAAGCCATCACACAGCACCTCAGTGAACGTTATTCACCTCGGTTACATGCTGCAATACTCTAGTGAACATACAATTACGCAAATCACAAAGATATTGGGTAAAATCATACATTTTTAACTGAATAATTGATTTATATTCAATATATCAATATATAATTGAATGAAATATTTATATTTACAATCAACATTTCTCTTAAATAAAAAAAATGCATTTTGGGATTGCCTTCTAAATGAAGGATAAAATGATGCTAAATAAAACGTCTTGTGTGTGATGTCTGTGATTATGATGTCTTAAAGGTGCAGTAAGTGATTTCTGAGAAACGCTGTTGAAACCACAAAACACACTTGTAGCCAATCAGCAGTAAGGGGCGTGTCCACACACGGTGAGCCTGTGCTGCACAATGTGTTAGTGAATTTGGGGGCGGGGCTATGAAGATGGGGTGTGGTCATTTTGGGTAGGGGCATGTCTACTGATGAAGAGGGAGGAGCCTGTGCTGCATAGTGTGTTCGTGAATTTGGGGGCGCAACTATGAAGACAGGGGTGTGATCCTTTTGGGTAGGGGCGTGTCTACGCATGAAGGGGAGGAGCCTGTGCTGCACAGTGTGTTCGTGAATTTGGGGGCGGAGCTATGAAGACAGGGGTGTGATCATTTTGGGTAGAGGCGTGTCTATGCATGAAGGGGGAGGAGCCTGTGCTGCACAGTGTGTTCGTGAATTTTGGGGCGGAGCTATGAAGACAGGGGTGTGATCCTTTTGGGTAGGGGCGTGTCTACGCATGAAGGGGAGGAGCCTGTGCTGCATAGTGTGTTCGTGAATTTTGGGGCGGAGCTGTTAAGATAGGGGTGTGATCCTTTTGGGTAGGGGCGTGTCTACACATGAAGGGGGAGGAGCCTGTGCTGCAGAGTGTGTTCGTGAATTTGGGGGCGGAGCTATGAAGATGTGGGTGTGATCCTTTTGGGTAGGGGCGTGTTTGTTTTGATGACTTCTAATATGGTTTCTCAGAAATCGCTTACTGCGCCTTTAAATGCTGTCTAGATTTGCCGCAGATCCAGTATCAGACGCCTGAGTGCTCAAACAGAAGTGGATATCCCATAGACTGCTGTTCTCTGGAGGAAATGATTAATTTAGCACCCAAAAACAGCCACGGAGATCAGATCACACCTGCTGCGCCTCTGAGACCAAACATTACATTTCAGCTTGTTCTCTTTGATACGGAGCTCCTGCTTCTGGCCACTCGTCATAATTCACCAATTAAGAGCTTCAGTTCTGCTTTAGGATCAAACGAATTGAATTACAAATGGATCAAAACAAGAGTTTCTAGTGAAACTTTGAGTGTATTGTACAGATGAGATCAAGTCAAAATCAAAGTGCCCCAAAAAATCACAGATTTCCTGAAGATCTTGATTGTTTCTCCTGAGCAACTGGAATAAACAGTTCAACATATAGTTACATTATTATTAATAACAGTAATCGAAGAGAACAGTTCTTCTGCAAACATCGTTCATTAGCCTCAGACTAGCGATTAGCCTCATTTATTGATATCAAATTTGTATTTAAATCTATTTTTATTTATTCACACATTAACAACCTAAATCTTCAATTAAAGTCAGCATGAAAGAGAACTTGCGCTGGTCATTTCTCCTCTATTGTGTCGTATATCGAGTGAAACGCTTCTGGAAACAAGAACAAATGTGGGCGGGGCTTGATTTTGATTGGATGGTTGTGGTTTGCTATTGGCTGATCTCATGTGAGTGACAGGTTATAGCCCCACCCACATCATCAGAGAAGAGAAGAGATGCTGCAAGAGGAGGTTATTCTCATTCAAGATTACCAGGAACATGAATTTAAATGGATAAATAATTTATCACAAAAACTGCAATATTCCATAAAAAACAACAATTGTCAGCTTTGATTTCACGGTGACTTTAAGCTTTGAAAGAGCAATGAAACGTTCCTCTGGGAGGAAGCACCACGTAGAGAGTGCGAATGATCAGAACAGCTTGGACTGCAAACCGCTAACAGCTTGAAGCAAAGCGAGTTTGGCAGCGAGCGCGACTGAGGCGCTTCACACACACTCGTGTTTCTGCGTTTCTCAAGCTGAATGACATCTGAATCTCTGTTTAAAAGCTTGTTTCGGTGCTTTAATATGCGTCTGTTCCAAACATCTTATAAAAAATGACGCAGTGAAGGCGTGAAATATTATAACAAACCAAGACTCTTAATGTAAAGTGTGCGCTCTCATGTTACAAGACTTAATGACAATGTGATATCTGCAGTATTCACAGACTCAGACTCCCTAGAAAACACGATCCAGCTGAGCTCCTCGAGGGCTTATTGCAGTAATTATGATTTTCATAAACCCCTTTGTGAGCGTCTTACGCAGAGAAAAGCTCTCCGCATTGTATCTGAACCCCAAAATGGAGAAGAATTCATCCTGGCGAAGCTGTGGTTCTGCTCGGGCCTGAGAGGATTAATCACAACCTTCTGCACGAAGAGACATTTCAAAGAGAAACGCTTGAGAAAATGACGTTTAGTAGCACTAACCACATCACAAAAGAGTTATCTAGGTAATTAGTGTTCCGTAATTAGATTCACATTTATGTTTTTTTGATTTGGCAGATGCTTTTATTCATAATTCACCAGCAAATGTGCTTACAAACAAGAGCACGAAAAACAAACTGGACATGTTATGATTAATAAGGAAAAGCATATTTTCTTGCAAAACTTTCACTATTTCACTACTTCTAATTTCATTTTTATTTCATTTCTTTAAATTAAAAAAATAAAACCCTATATGTATTATATAGGGTCCCTATATAACCCTATATTATAAATGATTATAGGCTATATATACAGTTGCTTTCAAAATTATTCAACACCCATTGCAAATCAGGTTAATTGGTCAAATTTACAGACTTTCAGCTGTTTTGCAATGAACAAATCAAACAAAAGTAATCAAAATAGCTGGAAGTGGTTTCCCCAAATTCAACTGAAAAAGCAAATTTTAATGACTTCTGCAGTCTCAAAACTATTCACCCCCTTCATGGCAAGCATCTTTAGCACTGAGTAGATCAGCCTTTTTGCAAACGAGATGTATAATCAGACTCAGCTTCTGTTTCTGAGGGATCTGAGCACGTTCCTCATGAGCAATGGCCTCCAGTTCAGTGATATTCTTGGCTTTTCTTCAAATCCCAACAGAGATTTTCTATGGGATTCAAGTCATGTGACTGTGATGCCACTGTATCTTCATCTTCCTCACTGACGGCATGACGTTTTCTCCTATGATTTCCTGATCTGTCCTTCCTCACGCTGCAGGTTTTCCAGAGCCGGAGGATATAAATCAGCCGAGAGCATCACAAGCTCCTCATGCTGAACTGTAGACCGAGTTCTTCACAGCATACGCTTCCTTCTTCCTCCTCCAGACACACCGCTGATCCACAGGGCCGAAAAGATCCAGTTTTATTTCATCGCTCCACAGAACCGAATCCAAAAACGTCTGTGGCATATTTACATGATTTTGAGCACTTTTCTTGTGCGTTTGGGTCAGTATTGGTGTAGTCCTGGAGTTCTGGCATGTGAAACCTCAGTGTCTGTGGCCTCCAAGTCTTGCTGAAGGTCTTCTGCAGTCACTCGAGGGTTTTTCTGATCCTGCTTTCTCAGAAATCAGCCGTTGATATCTGCCCTTTTCAACCCCGTCCACTGTTCCTTTGAAATTGCAAACTATGTTTCCAACAGTATCTCTAGGAACATTTAGTGCCTTCGCTATCTTTTTATAACCTTGTGAAGGGTGATGATATCTTCTCTTAACTTTGTGGACCACATTTCTAACATGCAGTCAAACGTGACTCTCAACAAACCTCTTCAGTTCAGATACTTCATGTGTTCTAGCTCTAGTACACCTGGTGCAGCTAATGAAGCCCTTGATTAGCGAGAGAACACCTGTTCTGCAGATCTGTGCTATTATGAGGGATTCTTCAGGGCGTTTGAGACTGCAGAAGTCATTAAAAGTTGCATTTTCAGTTGAATTTGGGGAAAACACTTGAAACATTTGTTGTGTTGAGCTATTTCAGTTACTGTTGTTTGATTTGTTCATTGCAAACAGCTGAAAATCTGTAAGCGTTGCCAATAAACCTGATTTGAACACAGTTCCACCTTCACAAGGAGTGATTGTCCCCATTCGCTGAGCTCTGGACGGCTCAAGGACACACGCGTGCGCCGCTGACTGTATGAGGTGTGTGTATGAATGCAGAGTGTGAGATAATAACTGAGGAAGATCACAGCGGGAGGAAGAAACACAGACTCACCATGACCTGCTTAACATCATCAGCCTCTCAGTGTCAGCGCAACCGCTCGCAATTCATCCCCACACAAGCTGGATTCATTACTGGGAATATCTGGATATTATGACACTCGTGCTGTGGATGAGAAGAGAACAGAGGAGAACATACACCGCTGAATACAAGAACCAGAACCGCATACTGTACATCTACACTACAACTACTGTAAATACAAGTGTGCCGTACTGAAGCTAAGACATATATGCTGTAAGAACGTTCTGTTAATGTACGTTTATGTATTAAGTTATGAAAACATAATTTCTGAATGTTCTCGGAATTATTTCAGACATAAAATGTCAAAATTATGACATTACTAAGTTATAATAATCAAATTGACATTTAAAAGCAAAATTATGACAAAAAAGATCTCACACACACACACACACACACACACACACACACTCACACACACACACACACTCACACACATACTAAGTTATAATAATCAAATTGACATTTAAAGTCGAAATTATGAAAATAAAGTCAAATTATGAAATAATGTTGTAGTGTAACTGTGTTGCTTTGCTGTTTGTGAGTCTGAAACGGAGTGTAAATGCTGTGTGTGAGACGAGGACGCCGAGGGTCGAAGTGTTTGGCCCTTGAAGAGCGCGACTCCATTTCATCGGCAGCGACGGCCCTGTGCTGTCATTCATTAGTGCTAAAATGTGTGTGAGCCACAGGGGAGCGGATATATCACACACACACACACACACACACACACACACACACACACACACACACACACACACACATGCTCAGCCCTTGACTCCAGTAGAGATGACAAGCAGACCTACAGTCATTCATCATCCTGCGCTCTCTTCCTTTATCTGTGTATCTCTCTCTCTCTCTCTCTCTCTCTCTCTCTCTCTGTAAACCTGCTGACTTTGAATATTCAGCTCTATATGTGCTATTTTTCTCCACACACACACACACACACACACACACACACACACACACACACACACACACACACACACACACACACATACACACACACACACACACACACACACAGCACAAATTAAAACATGCATAACTGATGCACACTGCATGTAAATCTCATCTGCAGAGGAACAGCACACACTACTGTGACCCACTGACCTCTAACCAGAGGGCAAAGGTCAGATGACTTCACTCGAATGACAGATGACTTCATATGAATAAATATTCATATTAATGGAATATTTTCAAGTATATTTAATTCAACTTTATTTCCAGACTCAACAGCACAATAATAGCATTCTGTGAATTATCCAGCCGACAAATACATTTATACATCAAATTTCTCAATAAAGCCATAAAGGTTTTTACTCTTGACATACAAAATAGATTCCTTGCACTGCTCCTTTTTTAATATAATCCTCATACAATCATTGTAGGCAACCTTAAGCTAACATACGCTTACTTGTTTTAATTTAACCCACAAAGGAGCAGTATAAAAAGAAGTGCAGTATGTTTCTAAAAAGGTTTATCCGAACACATATAAAATTTTCTCACCAACAAATTACAACCCTGGTTAAATCCTACTTCCAAGACCTGCAGTTCTGCTTTACCACAGCTGATTTTACCACGTCTTGGCAATCCTTGGAAGTCGTCATCATGGCAGGATGCACCATCTCACCCCTGGCCTTTACAATGGCAATGGAGGTCATCATCCGGGCGTCAAAATGGGTAGTGGGTGGGCAGCGGCTTAATTTGGGCACACGCCTTCCTCCCCTCAGAGCCTTTATGGATGACATCACTACTCTGACCACCACTGCTCCATGTACCAGGAAACTGCTCGGAAAACTGGAAGAGAACATCAGCTGGGCTCGCATGAAGATAAAGCCATCAAAGTCACGGAGCATCTCCATTGTCAAGGGAGTGCTCTCTGACTGCAGATTCTTCATTGGAGAGGAACCCATCCCAACAGTGTCTGACCAGCCTGTTAAGAGCCTTGGAAGGTGGTGTGATGCCAGCCTGAAGGATAAGGATCAGAAGTAGCTGCGGAAAGAAATAAGAAGTGGGCTCCAGGCCATTAACCACACTCAGCTCCCTGGAAGATTGAAGGCTGGTGTTTACAGTTTGGCCTTCTTCCCCGAGTGCTGTGGCCCCTTACCATTCTTGAGGTCCCAATCTCAACAGTGGAGAAGTTGGAAAGAGGAATCACAGGCTACATCAAGAAATGGCTTGGAGTGCCTCGATGCCTTACCACCATAGGCCTCTACGGAGATTGCGCCCTCAAACTGCCCCTCACCAGTCTCAAAGAGGAATTCAAGTGTGCTAAAGTAAGACTCCAGATGACACTGATTGAATCTCGTGATGCAATGGTGAGTAACAACACACCAACCTTGGTGGCAGGCCGCAAATGGAGACCAGCCAGTGCTGTGGAGGAGGCAGCAGCCGCTCTCAGACTTGCGGACATAGTGGGGCATGTCCAGCAGGGAAGGGGAGGCCTTGGGCTAACAACTAGGCTACCAGCCTGGAATACAGCCACGGCACACGAACGGAGGAAATTGGTGGTGGAGGAAATACACCGGCAGGAAGAAGCAGCAAGGTGGGCCAAGGCAGTTTCCCTTGGTAAACAGAGACAGTGGACACGCTGGGAGAGTGTGGAGAGAAGGAGGATCAGCTGGAAGGAGTTGTGGAGCATGGAAGCAAAGCGAATCAGCTTCATCATCAGGGCTACATATGATGTTCTTCCAACACCTAGCAATCTCCATCAATGGTTGGGAGAAGATCCAGGATGTGCCCTCTGTTCCAGGCCAGGTTCTCTCAAGCACATACTGACCGGGTGTAGAGTCAGCCTCACCCAGGGACGTTATACTTGGCGTCTTAACTAGGGGTGTAACAATACATCGATATGAATCTATGCATCGATCAAACGTCTAACGATACGATGCATCGATACCACACATAAAATATCGATATACGGTACCTTTATTTTGACACACTCCACATCCTCACGTAACTTTTCTCCGCTGAAATAGACGCCTGACAAGATTGACTGAACCCTTTGTCACAAAAGCCGGTATTTTCCACTGTCAAGGCATCGCAAGTTCATGTTTTACAGCAGAAACGACAAGCCCCGAAAAGTCAGTTTTAGCGCATCAGTGCGCAGTATTCAGGTCAGGTGACAAGGCTGCTTGCTTGTCACTTTGAAAAGACGCGCTAACTGAGAGGAGTTTCGTCAAAGCTAACTAAAAGTGATCGAGGGTGGATTTCAGCGAACTTGATAAACCCGTGATATCTTCTTCGGGCCGTTAAAGGAAAATAAAAGCTGAAACTTTTTCACGGAATCTTGCTAAAACAGCACATTAGTAGTGAGGGAAAAGTGCACTGTATTGCGTGTACGTTAATCACAACAACAAAGTTTGACAGGCGTCTATGTCAGCTGAGAAGATTAACGTTACAAAGATTAACCAAGTGTTTTATTATGTATCATAGCAATTATTTGGCTTTATTTAACTTGAAATGAAACATGAAATGTGGAGTTATCTGCTTTTGCCACAAAAACAATAAAAAATACTTTCAATGAACTTTAATTTTATAAGTTACCAGTATTTTTTTGTTTTGTTATTATTACTTAATCAAAACAACCCAGCTGCAGTTTGATTGATATTCAAATGCACAATATAAAATAAAAAAAAACATGATATATGAAAATGAACAAGAACGGAGTTATCTGTTTTTTTTTTACTTGTAACAAACAACTTGTAAATGTCCCAATTGGGAGAGGGTGTGCAATTTTCAAAGAGTTTAATTAAACTTTCATGTTATATATTTTTGCATGTATTAGTGTGAGTTCATAAACGTAACTGGTTGTGTACATTTGGCATATAATATCTAAATATCGATTAATCGATCGATATAGCCCTGAATCGAATCGAATCGTAATCGTATCGTAGAATTTTTTGAGGTATCGGCAAAAATCGTATCGCTGCCTGAGAGAATCGATATCGTATCGTATCGTGATTAACTGTCCGATTTACACCCCTAGTCTTAACCAAGTCCTTAAGATCCTCGCAGCCACCCTGGAAAACAAATGGACTGCCTCCAACTCCCTACCACCATCAGCACCCAATCCACTGCAGATCAACTTTGTCCGGGCAAAGGCAGCCAGGTGCAAGCCCACTTCTCTGGAGCATGGTCAGCTTCGAGGGGCCTGTGACTGGAAGATGCTAGTGGATGTTGGGCAGCGGCTCATTTTTCCTCCAGAGATTGCAATCACCACACGTAGGCCTGACATAGTTCTCTGGTCCCCCTCTCTGAAGAAGGTCTTCATCGTCAAACTCACTGTACCCTGGGAGGACTCAGTGGACGAGGCATACGAGCGAAAACAACTACGCTATGCTGAGCTAGCTGCTGAAGCACAAGATCGTGGATGGAAAACTGAAGTCCGTCCAGTGGAGGTGGGGTGCAGGGGGTTTGTGGCAGTGTCTCTACCACCAGACTGCTTGGAGACATGGGAATCAGAGGCCAGAGCCTGCGCCAGGCCATCAAAGCAATGTCGGAGGCAGCTGAGAGAAGCAGCCAGTGGCTGTGGATAAAGAGACAAGACTCTTGCTGGGCTCCAGCTTGATTGGGTGATTGGGGGGATACACTGCGGGGACTTGATCACCCCCGTAGGGCCTTCCTCAACCGAGGATGTCTAGTTATAATGGCCGAAACATCCGATGAAGCTTGAGGTGTACTACTGACGATGTGTTCCTCGGACCACCCATCAAGAGAGGATGCCCACCTGAAAACTCCACTGTGACAACTACACTGCCAAGGTCAAGTACATTCTCCTGGTACGCGCTTGCACTTAAAGGATGTATTACATCTCGTCCTGTGTTTCCTGAAGAAAAAATTTAATTAGCTTGGCCACATAACATTCAGCGCTGCCTATACATATCATCATCATCACACATTTCATCATTAATGATGTCCCAAATATTTTGTTGCATACATTTCTTTGCCCTGACAAATAAAAATCAGGAAAATTAAGGTCCTTATCCCCTTTTGTTCTACATATCACGGCAACACTCTTCTTTGCATTATATTGCACATCATATTTAATCCCATAATCAGAGCAAACGTTTAGCAGCGTGTGAAAGCCAGCACTGCTCGGAGAACATATGACCAGATCGTCGGCATGCATAAGATGACTGATTAAAATATTACCCAACGTGCATCCAGTCGTACAATCACTGAACTGTTCAGACAATTCATTCATATAAACACGCAGTCAATAAATAAATAATCATAAATACGTTTTTCTGAAATATTTTAGTTAGATGTCAAGTTAGATGTTTTTTTTGTTACTACTTACTACTTGTTTAGAAAGTGATGTTTTATTATGTAATAGTTTTGCTTGTTTTTTTATCTGTTTATTTTCTGTATTATAACTATCATCTCTCTCTCTCTCTCTCTGGCCAACACAAATGTGCCATATTTATTTCTGAAACACTGAGACAGACAGATGTGTGTGACAGACAGAGAGAGAGAGAGAGAGAGAGAGAGAGAGAGAGAGTGAGAGAGAGAGAGAGAGAGAGAGAGAGAGAGAGAGAGAGAGAGAGAGAAAGAGAGAGAGAGAGAGAGAGAGAGAGAGAGTGTGTGTGTGTGAGAGAGAGAGAGAGAGAGAGAGAGAGAGAGAGAGTGTGTGTGTGTGTGTGTGTGTGTGTGTGTGTGTGTGTGAGTGAGAGAGAGAGAGAGAGAGAGAGAGATGGTCATTTTTGCAGGTGTTCCTCCACTCAACATCCATTTCACATCTTGACAAGCAATCAATCAAATCTGTCCGCCGGAACCCTGTGCCGAGACTCACCAAACGGACAGCTGTTACCACGGAAACCCCATCAGCTCGACATCCAATCAGAGCGCGAGAACATGGATCTGACAGACACGCCTCTCCTTCATGACTGATCGTCTATTTGTCTTGTGAAGCAGCTCATCAATAATACAGCCAAATGAAGAAAAGTCCGAGTCAGTTTATAGCGACCACATTCGTCGAGCTGGAAATGAGAATAATCTGAATGAGAGTGTGGATGAAATGAGCTTCAGTGAAGGAGAAATCAGTGAAATCCTCACAATCTGTAATGATACTTTTATGGTGTTTTTGGGCCTTTTGGAGCTCATTAAAGAGCCAATTAAGTTATAAAAATGAATGATAAGGTAACATTACATTGTATCATTCTTCAAACATTATGGGAACACAGACCGCAACATAGTGTCGGCCCACATCCGGGACACATGTAGGCCAACCAGATGTGGGCCGGATCTGGGCCGAAACTATGTTGCTGTCTGGGAAAGTTACTTTTGAATGTTCTGTGAACGTTCTGAAACAAGTAGTGACATTTAAAACACGTTAGACGAACATCCAACTGACAAGTTTCTGGTAAAAACCATAGACTGTAAAAATATATATGGGCGTAGTGTGTGTTTCTGAAGAGCGTTTTTTAAGACCAAAGTGGGCGGAGCCGGCCGTCGCCATCTTGGCCGCGCGTCACTCCCGGATAAACGAAAATGTGCAGCGAGGCGGATTAGCCAAGGGGGTAATCTTTCAGCCGAATCTGAAGCTTCCCCGGGCACCGCCATTGATTAGTGGACCATCACCTGCTGTTAGCATTCCATAGACTCCCATTCATTTTGGCGTCACTTTGACAGCGAATAACTTTACATCTGAGGCATTTAAAGACTCCATTTGTCCATTATAAAAGGCTCCATTACCTTGTATCTTACGTTATGGCCCCGTAGAAGCAGTTTTTGTAAAAATAGGCTAATGATTGCGTCATAACCACGCGACTCTCTGTCGCACAGTAGAGAGATTACCGTATGGACAGGAGGAGAAGCTCGCGGGCAATCGGGGAGACGTGGAGGCAAAATGACAAAATAATTAATCAGAATACTTAGCAAAAGTTTCTCCTGCTCCAAGCTCATGGACACCTCCTACTCACACTCTCCGTCTCTGCAAGTTTCAGAAGGGAATGATTCAGATTTCTCTTGGCACAGCTACTAGAAGACAGACGGGTTGCTCACGTCACATCTACGTCGTCAAGCTCAGTGTGAGTCTGCGCAGTACGCTCAGCCATCAGGAAGTGAGAGCTTCAGTACGCTCAGCCATCAGGAAGTGAGAGCTTCTAATTTGCTTAACTTTTCTCCGCTGAATCCAATGGGGTCGCTGTGTCCATTTCTTTTACTGTCTATGGGATTAGCTGAGGTGACGTGACGCTAACAGACAGCAGACAAACGGCTAGCAGTGACATCAGCGGCAATTCACCTGTCACTCAAGTGGCCACGCCCTTAACTATGCAGAACTTTAAGGCTTAATATAATTTAAACGGATGAGTTATAAAAACATTCACCCGCCTCACAGTCGTTATGGAGGACAAAACTAGCTTTATAGACCAAAACCACTCTTTGCACCAGACTGTAAACATGCGTTTTTTCTCTGCTGTAAAGTTGGGCGTTTTAACATGCGAGTCTATGGGACTGAGTCTCTTCTGCAGCCGGCCTCTAGTGGCCAGTCCATGAACTGCAGTTTTTCAGTGTTGAGAGAGAGAGAGCGAGAGAGAGAGAGAGAGAGAGAGAGAGAGAGAGAGAGAACGGAAGGTTGCCGTTTGGTAAAAACCCTTCAATGCATCACGTTTTGAGAGCATTATTTTACCTTTGCATGAACGTTCTGTAAACAGTGCCCGACGCGGCAGCTTTGGATCCTATAATTAGGTGTATTTTCTAATGACAGTTTCCCCATGGAGACGCTCGCTAATTACTAGAACGGGAAGCGCGCGGGTGTCGTTGCTCGTCCCTGGGCGCGCGCGCATCGTTCCTGTGGTTTAACGAGCGCGCGAATCCCCCAGCGCGCGTGACTGGTCGTGAAGGTGCTCTTCTTCAGGTGTTTAGATCAGTGTGTGTCGGAGATGCTCAGATAATGAGATTTCACAGGTCAGAAGTGGCTCTTTATTTCTGTTCCGTCCTCGAGAGGATTAAACTCGCAGAAATATTCATTCTGTTTCCCGCTCCTACATCCTTCACTGCGATGATGATCACTCACACACACACACACACACACACACACACACACACACACACACACACACACACACACACACACACACACACACACACACACAAGCACGCACACACACACTCACTCACTCACTCACTCGCACGCACGCACGCACACACTCACTCACGCACGCACGCACGCACACACTCACTCACTCACACACACACACACACACACACACACACACACACTCACTCACTCTCTCACACACACGCACGCACGCACGCACACACACACACACACACACACACACACACTCACACACACACACACACACACACACACACACACACACTCACTCACTCACACACACACGCGCACACACATACTCACTCACTCACACAAACACACACACACACACACACACACACACACACACACACACGACACACACACGCGCACACACACACACACACTCTCTCTCTCTCTTACACACACACACACACACACACACACACACACACACACACTCACTCTCTCTCTCTCTCTCACACACACACACACACACACACACACACACACACACACACACACACACACACACACACACACACAGAGAGAGAGAGACACACACACAACTTTCTGCATTTTTACAATCCCAAGGAACACACTGCCATTCAAATATGCACACTGACTCATCACATGGGCAAACACCCGTCACACAGTTTTACAATTAGCAATCAGAGCTTTAGCATAAAGGGCAACAGGTCAGCTCTTCAACAGGTGAGCTCTTCAACAGGTGAGCTCTTCAACAGGTGAGCTCTTCAACAGGTCAGCTCTTCAACAGGTCAGCTCTTCAACAGGTCAGCTCTTCAACAGGTCAGCTCTTCAACAGGTGAGCACTTCAACAGGTGAGCTCTTCAACAGGTCAGCTGTTCAACAGGTGAGCTCTTCAACAGGTCAGCTCTTCAACAGGTGAGCTCTTCAACAGGTGAGCACTTCAACAGGTGAGCTCTTCAACAGGTGAGCTCTTCAACAGGTCAGCTCTTCAACAGGTCAGCTCTTCAACAGGTCAGCTCTTCAACAGGTCAGCTCTTCAACAGGTGAGCTCTTCAACAGGTGAGCTCTTCAACAGGTGAGCTCTTCAACAGGTCAGCTCTTCAACAGGTCAGCTCTTCAACAGGTGAGCTCTTCAACAGGTGAGCTCTTCAACAGGTCAGCTCTTCAACAGGTGAGCTCTTCAACAGGTGAGCTCTTCAACAGGTCAGCTCTTCAACAGGTCAGCTCTTCAACAGGTCAGCTCTTCAACAGGTCAGCTCTTCAACAGGTCAGCTCTTCAACAGGTGAGCTCTTCAACAGGTCAGCTCTTCAACAGGTCAGCTCTTCAACAGGTCAGCTCTTCAACAGGTGAGCTCTTCAACAGGTGAGCTCTTCAACAGGTCAGCTCTTCAACAGGTGAGCTCTTCAACAGGTCAGCTCTTCAACAGGTCAGCTCTTCAACAGGTGAGCTCTTCAACAGGTCAGCTCTTCAACAGGTCAGCTCTTCAACAGGTCAGCTCTTCAACAGGTCAGCTCTTCAACAGGTGAGCTCTTCAACAGGTCAGCTCTTCAACAGGTCAGCTCTTCAACAGGTCAGCTCTTCAACAGGTCAGCTCTTCAACAGGTGAGCTCTTCAACAGGTCAGCTCTTCAACAGGTCAGCTCTTCAACAGGTCAGCTCTTCAACAGGTCAGCTCTTCAATGAGCAATGGATGCCAACAGCAGATTTTTTTTTTTTTTTTTTACTGTAACTGTATACATTCAATTCTTCTGTTGTTTTGTATGTAGTCCACTGTATGTACAACTTTGTGTTGGTTGGGATGTACACTGTGTACATTGTTTTTGTGGGAAAAATAAAATATATTTGTTACCGTGTATTTGTGTGTTCTGAGTATAAAAACAATATTCTCAAATATTTTACAGCACACTTATGTATGTACTGTCTGTAGCATGTGAACACTGAACAAAAAAAGGCCTAAGTCAATATGATGAATGGAGAAGAAGTGTTTTACATTGAGCACATCAGTGTTCAACTGGTTCTTATAAATGTCTATTCATATGATGGTTTGTGTGTGTCATTTGAAAACAAAATACCATTTTGAGAAGAAACCAATCTGGCTTCAAGAAAGGACATTCAACTGAGACTGCATTACTGTCAGTCACAGAAGCCCTACGGATCGCAAAAGCTGCTTCCAAATCTTCAGTCCTCATTCTCCTGGATCTGTCTGCTGCCTTCGACACGGTGAATCATCAGATCCTTCTGTCCACCCTCTCATCACTGGGCATCACAGGAACTTCACTCCACTGGTTTGAGTCCTATCTCACAGGTAGGTCCTTCAAGGTCGCATGGAGAGGTGAGGTATCCAGAGCACATCAGCTGACCACAGGGGTTCCCCAGGGTTCAGTTCTTGGTCCCCTCCTCTTCTCCATCTACACCACATCACTGGGACACATCATACAGGAACACGGTTTTTCCTACCACTGCTATGCTGATGACACGCAGCTCTTCCTCTCCTTTCAACCAGATGATCCCACAGTAGCTGCACGGGTCTCAAGCTGTCTGGCGGACATCTCCACATGGATGAAGGAACATCACCTGCAGCTCAACCTGGCAAAGACTGAGCTTCTCGTCCTCCCTGCCAATCCGTCTCTACAGCACGACTTCACCATCCAGCTAGAGTCATCATTAATCACCCCATCAAGATCGGTCAGAAATCTTGGAGTAACGTTTGATGACCAGCTGACCTTCACAGATCACATTTCAAAGACAGCTCGATCATGCAGGTTTGCACTGCACAACATCAGGAAAATCAGGCCTTTCCTAACTGAGCATGCAACACAACTTATCGTCCAGGCCCTGGTCATCTCTAGGCTTGACTACTGCAATGCTCTTCTGGCTGGACTTCCAGCATGTGCGACCAAACCCCTACAGATGATCCAGAATGCTGCAGCTCGGCTTGTCTTCAACGAGCCCAAGAGGGCCCACGTCACTCCTCTGTTCATCTCTCTGCACTGGCTACCTCTCGCTGCTCGCATCAAGTTCAAGGCACTGACGCTTGCTTACAGAACTATCACAGGCTCAGCTCCCTCCTACTTTCACTCACTCCTACGAGTCTACATCCCTACCAGACACCTACGATCGGTCAACGAGCGACGTCTCGTGGTTCCATCACAGAAAGCCACAAAATCACTTTCCAGAACATTCTCATTCACAGTTCCATGCTGGTGGAACGCTCTCCCCACCCTCATCCGGAATGCAGAATCCCTGACAACATTCAAAAAACAGCTGAAAACCAATCTCTTCCGTGAGCACTTAACCTTATAGAAAAAAAAAAAAAAAAAAAAAAAAAAATAATTCCTTTCCCTTCGAAACACCACTTATCAGGCTTATGCTACTCTGAATAATACCTGAACTTCGTATTTTGAGCACTTCCTGCGTTGTTGTTGCTCTTGCCTCTTTATGATGACTCGCTGAATTTAGTCCTAATTTGTAAGTCGCCTTGGATAAAGGCGTCTGCTAAATGACTAAATGTAAATGTAAATGTAGAAATAACATTGTTTTGAATGTAAAGTTTCATTTTGCAGGAGAATTGAGGGGTTTTGCCCATTGTGTGTGTGTGTGTGTGTGTGTGTGTGTGTGTGTGTGTTTGGATTTGTGTGTAGAGTTCTGAGAATATGAGGCATGCTTTCAGAAAATGTGTGTAAACAATCGAGAAAAACTGTAATAGAACGTTCGTTCAGCGTTATCTGGCCTTTAATAATGTTCTCAAAACATTCGCACAATCGTTCATTCAGTTCATCGTTCATTAAAAAAACGGTTTAGTTGGATCACGCTCGTTTGCTTTTCAGAATGTTAATAGTTTTCAGGACGTTCAGAGAACATTCAGAAGTAACGTTCCATAATGTTGAAGAATTATACAGGGAATGTTCACTTAAAATTTTAAAGTAAAACAAAATTGAGGTTTTGTTGCACAGTCATGCTGTAGAAGGGTTAAAGTGTGTGTGTGTGTGTGTGTGTGTGTGTGTGTGTGTGTGTGTGTGTGTGTGTGTGTGTGTTCACTGACACAGTGCAGGAGTGTCAGTTGTGCTCGGTCAGTGTTGTCTGTGGCAGTTATATATATTATTGATGGATGTGTTTCTCTCTCGCAGACAGACAGCAGCAGTAATGAGCTCGGACACACACACACACACACACACACACACACACACACACACACACACACACACACACACACACACACACACACACACACACACACACACACACACACACACACAGCAGTGCAGGAATGAAAGAAGGCCTGTTGCGCCCTCTATGTGACGAACAGCTGAATTACACACACGTTTCCACTGCAACAGTTTCCATAACTTTCCAGAATTCCAGATAAAAGATCATAAAAACGGCATAAATGTGTCACTTCAGTCTCACGGGTTGCTTTCAAGGTTCAAA
>NC_138728.1:902091-909591 GCF_965113295.1 Leuciscus leuciscus
TCAACTAACTCTATTTCCTCAGACTCAGCAGTTGATCCGGTCTCCTGAGCTTCCTGCCTGTCTCTTGTGTCGTTGACTTGTCTCTCTTCTCCAGGCACAGTTTCCAATTCAGCTTGGGTTGACTGTGGATGTTGTTCATGAGCTAGTTCATGGGTACCTACTGATGATTCAGGTAAGTCTGACTCCCTTGATAACACATCTCTATTTGTCTCATGTTGTCCATCTGTCCTTTTGTCTCTTTGTTGGCATTCCACTCTGAAGCTGTACTCATCTTCATCACTTTCACTGTTGGCCTCTGGCACATACTCTCTGTTCCTTCCAAGCTGACCCCTTTTTTTCCTCTGTTGGTTAGGTGTGGAGTCCTTTTTCTCTGCAATGGCTGACGGTAAGTAATCGCATGGTAGAAGTAGATTTCTGTGTAAGACTCTTGACCTTCCTTTCCCCTGCTCAGGTTTCACCTCGTAAATAGGGACATCCTCCATGGCTTGACGGATTACAACATGAACTTCGTCCTCCCAGTAGTTCCTTAGCTTTCCAGGACCCCCTCGCGGAGTGAGATTTTTCACAAGGACTCGGCTTCCAGGGTACAGGTCAGCGCATCTTACTTTGTGGTCGTAGTTTCGCTTGTTCCTTTCAGCAGACTTTTTTGCATGGTCCCGTGCAATCTCGTAAGCCTCTTGCATCCCCTTTGTCCAGCGTTCTACATACTCTCGTTGATTAGTGGTGCCGCGGTCCTGGTCAAGTCCGAACAACGCATCAACAGGGAGTCTTGGGGAGCGACCAAACAACAGGTAAAATGGCGAGAAGCCGGTAACCTCACATTTAGTGCAGTTGTATGCGAAGACTAGTTTGTTAAGTGCCTCCTTCCAATTGGATTTCTCTTTCTCTGTCAGAGTCTTGAGCATCTGTAGTATTGTTCGATTGAACCTTTCCACCTGGCCATTTCCTTGCGGATGGTAAGGGGTTGTTCTTGATGCTGTAATACCACTGTACTTCCTTAGTTGGTCAAACAACTGGTTCTCAAATTCTCCACCTTGGTCGTGGTGGATCCTCGAAGGGAATCCGAACTTAAGGGCAAAGTCATTGAACAGTCGGTCAGCCACCGTTTTGCCTGATTTTGATGTGGTAGCATAGGCTTGAACAAATCGTGTAAAGTGATCGATGACGACGAGAATGTACTCGTATCCTCCTTTGCACTTATCTAGATGGAGAAAATCAATCGAGACCAGCTCAAACGGGTAAGTTGTCTTGATGCTCTTTAACGGTGCTCGTATCTCCCGGCATGGTTTTTTCTGCTTAATGCATGGACACGCCCTTAGGACATAATGCTCAATATCCTTCTGCATCTGTGGCCAGAAAAAACGGTCTCTAATAAGGCTTGTTGTCCTATCCAGCCCTTGGTGGCCCATCTCATCGTGTAGTTCCCTCAGGACAATGTGCTTGAACTTGGCCGGTAACACGAGCTGAGTCCGCTGTGACGTTTTACGGTACAGTATGCCATGTTCATCTAACTGTAACTTATCCCATTCTCGGATTAAACCCCTGAACTTTGGGTTGACTGCCCGCCACTGCTTTGAGCCTGGCCGGGACCCAGACTGTAAGTGCTCGACGATAACGTTGATGTCCTTATCGTCACTCTGTGCCTGTCGAATCTCCTCTTTTGACAATGACGTTGGTGATGCTTCATCTGTGTCTCTCCATGCCATTACATCCTCGCATCTGACAGCCATGTTGGGACCCAGCTCATCCTGGATTTCAACTGCTTGTATCATTGCTCCGATGCAATCTGATGGAAGCTCCTCTGTGTACTCTTTCATCACAGTCTCTACGTCCAACGGCATCCTAGACAACGTGTCTGCATCCACATTCTCTCTTCCTGGCCGGTAGCGGATTGTGAAATGGAAGTCTGCCAACTCACCGACCCATCGACACCCGGTTGCATTGAGTTTTGCAGACGAGAGTACATAGGTCAACGGATTATTATCGCTGTACACAGTGAAAGTTGGGGCGTAATATAAATAGTCCCTGAATTTTTCAGTCACAGCCCACTTTAGGGCGAGGAATTCCAGCTTCCCGCTGTGGAGGTGGTAGTTCTTCTCAGCCGCTGTCAATGTTCTGGACCCATAAGCAATCACCCTCAACTTTCCACCTTGCCGTTGATATAGAACAGCCCCCAGGCCTTGATTTGATGCATCTGTATGCAGGATGAATGGTTCAGAGAAATCTGGAAACCCTAACACGGGTGGTCGGACCAAGCACTCAATCAATTTCTCCAAGACTTCTTGGTAATCCGCTGTCCATTCAATCCGCTGGTTTGATGGCACCCCAGAACCCTTCTTGTTCCTTTCTGTCCTTTTCTTGGCCCTTGCTGGACTTTCCCCATCATTGGCTTTGCCCTTCAAAAGGTTATACAGCGGACTGGCAATTCTTGAAAAATCCTTTATGTACCGACGATAGTAGCTGAGCAGGCCCAAGATCTTACGTAGCTCGCCTACAGTGCCTGGTCGCTTCTCCTTCAAAGCTGTTACAGCAGCCGTATCGGCTGGGTCCAGGCGGCTACCCTCTGCAGACACAATTCTGCCCAGGTATCTCACTTCGTTCTTGAACATGTCACATTTCCGTGGCTTTAGTTTAATCCCATGGGTACATAGTTGCCTCAGTACTCTCCTCACTGCCTCCACTTGGTCATCAAATGACTTCGTGAAGACCAAGATGTCGTCCAGATATGGCACGCAGATCTCGTCTCTCATTCCCTCCAAACATTTCTCCATGAACCGCTGGAACGCTGCTGGAGCATTCATAAGGCCAAAGGGGATGCGAATCCATTCATATAAACCCCAGGGGGTTGTGAATGCTGTTAGTGGCCTGCTCTCTGGGGTCATGAAGCCTTGGTGATACGCCTTCCCTTGGTCGAGCAGAGAGAACCACGAATTGCCCCCCAGGCCATCTAAGACGTCCTGCACTCGAGGAATCGGCTGTCGGTCAGGTACTGTCTTCCGATTCAGGTCCCTGTAATCGATACACAGTCTGAGGCTGCCATCCTTTTTCCGGACACACACAATTGGCGAAGAATAAGAGGAGTTGGACTTTTCTACCCACCCTTGAGCTATTAAGTCCTGTAGGTAGTCTTTCATCTCCTGGTACAAGGGCTTTGGAACTGAATTGTATGTCCGAGCTACAGGTGTATTGTCGTTCAAGGAAAGACTCATTTGAAGTCCCTTTGCACAACCAATGTCGTCGTCAGATTTTGAGAAAGCTTGGCACTCCTCCCTTAACATCTGCTTCACTTGTTGTTGTTGCCGTGCAGTTAGATGGCTCAAGTCGACCGGTGGGTCCCACAGGCTGTCTTCCTCTGTTCCCCTTGGCGTTTCCTCGACCGTAACCTGAGTCACAGATCCTGTTCCCCTTGGAGAGATCATAGTCGCAGGTAAGACTGATTTAACTGGTTGCACTATGCCCAGCTCCACTCTACCTCCTAGGATAATATCGTGGTCGGTCTCGTTCTGCACGCTCAGAATGACTGAAGGGCGGGTACCTTTTTTCACCTCCAGCAGAGTGTCAAACAGTTCTAGGCCCTCAGGGTGTTGAGGGTTGACACATGGCTCAAACAGCAACACACTGTCTTGTCTCACATGTGGCATTTTAACTTTGCACTGTATTTGCATGATTGTGTGCTTTGGTATGTTCACAGATCCCTGGGCAGTACTCACTGTATACTCGCCGAGATCATCAGCTGTCACCAGATTGATGAAGGTATGGACTTTGTCTCTTTTCAGGTTGGGAAATGCGCTTACAACGGTTTGGTACAGCTGCCTGATAGTCACTTTGTCCGAATTGTCTGTATCTTTTTGTTTCATCACTTGCTCGATTACATTAAATCCAATGATAGGTTTAGGGAGTTGCTGACCCTTTAGAACAAGCATAGGAATGACTAATTCTTTCACTCTTTCAGCAGGGGAGGCCAACTTGAACGTCACCTCAACCCATCCTCCGTACGGCATGTCAGTACCATTGGCTGCCACAAGGTGTAGACGTTCAGGTGTTTCTGTGGCTTCAGAAATATCTCTCAGTCTGACTTCTGGTATGTAGCTGTCTTTCCACTGCTCATCAATAATACACACCTGGGAGCCTGTGTCCCATAAAGCCTCTGTCTCATGTCCTTGCAAATAGCAGGCCACCAGGCATTGCCTGCCAACTAGGGAAGTTATTGGAGAATGCTGATTAACTCGGCATTCGGCTGTTATTATGCTGTCTATGTCATGAGGCACATGGTATTGCAGGTTGCGTTTGAACTGTCGTGTTGTGCGTCGTCGGGACGTGGTCGTCTCTTGGGTCACTCCCTGTCCCTTTGGAGCAACCCTTCCCCGTTTAACTGAACCTCCCTCTGGTTTCTCGTACCCCGTACTCTGCAACCAGCTGCATAATGTTCGCTGCTGCTGCAATAATAGCAATGGGTGCACTGCTCCATGGTTCCTCTCTGTTGGCAGTGAAAACATTGTCTAGCTTGCTGACGTCTGGGCTGTTGATACTGGCGTTGGTGTTGCGACAGCCGTTCATTTGGGTACTGTCGTGTGACCGGGTTTAGTGACTGACTGGCTTGGGGTGGTATTTGAAAGTGATGGCGCTGGGGCTGCTGTCGTTGAGCAAAATGAGTCAGGGCATGGAGTGGCTGTGGTGCTGTGTACTGTTGCTGTGATACAGCACCAAATTGCGGATGTTGCGATTGAAGTTGATAATGTTGTTGCTCATGTTTGACTGAATCCGGACTCTGGGCTTGATGACCTGGCACTGGGCTCCACTCTGGCGGCAGCTGGCTGATCTGTGGCATGTTCTGCGGATGACGGCGTGCCGCTGTCACTGCTAACTCTTCATTGTTAACTGCAAAGCACTGCTGTGATGTAACTTGTGGCTGCTGAATTTGCTCTTTGATCTGCATAATGTCATCGCTAAGTCTTTTTAACTGAGACATCAAGTCGAACTTTGACTGTTTAGGCAGACATTTTTGTACAGGGACGGGTTCATCAAGCTGGGTGGCGTGAACAATAGCTTGGCGTTCTGTTTTCCGCTTGTTCTGCCTCTCTGACTCATGAGAGCATGCAACATTTAATTTTTCTAGCAATACTTCATCGGAGATTGCGGCGTCAGAAAGATACGGCTGTAAGTCGCTCTGAACACGGTCGTTTTGCAAGCCCGTTAAAACTGAATGCAGAAACATGTTCTGCACTAAAACAGGGTCATACTTCAGCCCAGATTCATCTTCTTGCGAGGCAAACAGAATTTTTTGTCTCAGGTCAAGAGCCCGTATCAGGAAGTTTTGGGGGGTCTCTTTGCTACGCTGGCCCTCGGTGGTCAATTGTTTGTATAATTCAGTTGCATTTTTTTCTTGATAATGAGAACGGAGAATGCGTCTCAGAGTAGGAAGAGTTAAACCAGCTTTCCCTTCAAGATAGCTACGCAGCTGAAGCCCAGGTGTAATGGATCTGATTACTGCATCTATGATTTCCTGTTCAGGATATCCCTTGCCCAACCCACTCTCGATTTGACGAGCGAGACTAGAGAATGATAATCGGTCCTTTTGGCCTGGTTCACCGATCAAGCCTGAGATTTTAAACTCTTTATGCCAAATGACTGGCGCGCTGTGTCTCTGGGGCAGTTGTGAATGGTCTGTCCGCCTCCTATCGGATGTTGCCGGCGCCCCCGATGTGGTGTGTGCTACAGCAGTATTAATATGCATAGCCTGAAATGACTCAGTTACAGTACTACTTTCTCTCACTGGTCTCTGGGCCGTGTTCATGTCTCTTTCAACGTGTCCTGGCTCCACCCATTTTTCTGGATTGTCAGCAGTAGCCACTGTGAGGTCACTTATCTTCTCATGAATACACAATAACTCTGCCATGCCACTATCCTCTAGTTCTTCCAGCTCACTCCTCAATAAATGACTGCTGATATACTTTATGAGTGAGAGGCGGGTCACATCTTTCACTGACGGGATGTGTAAAAAGGAGCAGAGTTCTATTAATTTCTCTCTTGACAGTGTGCATAATTTTTCTCCTATCTCCTCCTGAAGACTTTCAAGCGCATCCATTCTTCCTTTTCTTTTCTTTTTTTCCTCTACAGTATTTAGCAGTGTTGAAAGTGGTGGTTACCTCACTGACCTGGGTGCCGTCGCTTCTGAACTCACTGTGTCTCAAGCGCACGCACCACTAAATCGGCCTTGTCTCTCCACTTCACTCTGCAGCCTCACTGCTGTACGTCTGGGTAAGAGATGAATGTGACTGGGTGGTTCTCGCTGATGAAGGAGTCAGACCACCCAACAATCATCCCAGCGGGGCCTCCAAAATATGTAGTACTCCTGTAAGTAACAAGACAATGAAGAGAAGAACGCATTTGTGATGGCTTCTCGTCTCTGCATTTACTACGAATCAATAAAAGTATATGCATATTACAACTGTAAACATTTTGCATATTCAGGGTTTACAATTGCCAAAGTGACACCCTAATAGATCATTTTTATATATAAAACACTTTAACTAGCATTTACCCTTTATCTAAATAATAACATGAGAATGATGATGTAAAACACATTAAGAATCCACTCCCTATTCTCAGTTTAGAACACATACAAGTTCGTTGTCTGATGTATTACATTGAATGACAAGACATGTGAAATTCACTCAACTACATTCACTACATTCACTCAAATGTAACGCATTACACAGTTTACAGACATCACCGTCGATTACGACCACGTATGTAAATTAGAAATAATTTATAACACTAAACAATATTATACGTTATAGATTCGAATAGTATTTATACTTTAATCAATTATGTGGCGGACTCTGGCGCTAATCGCAGAGCACTTATGCTAACCATGTGCTCAACATGACAAACTCATGACGCACTATTCATATAACAAAACAACTGCGTTAAACACGCGCACAACTCATTCATATTATATTAACAGTGTTTATGCTTAAATCGGAAGTGTGTTTTGCATTATACTTTGCAGTTACCTGTAAGTAACAAGACAATGAAGAGAAGAACGCATTTGTGATGGCTTCTCGTCTCTGCATTTACTACGAATGAAGCATCACTCGCGTGCGGGTTACTATGCGATGCGTGCGATGACGTCATCACGCTGGTATGCCAAGCGAAAATAATGCTATGAATAAATGCACATAACACACACTCCTTTTTAAACATAAAGCACAAATAAACATTTAAACCATATTTAAAAGTATTGGAAAATTAACATCACACTATATTACAAAGAAATGTACAAACACAAACGGCCTGTACTCACTATTACACACACACACACACACACACACACACACACACACACACACACACACACACACCCGCACGCACACACACACACACACACACACACACACACACACACACACACACACACACACACATATGCACACACACACACACACACACACACACACACACACACACACACACACACACACACACACACACACACAC
>NC_138728.1:912091-932091 GCF_965113295.1 Leuciscus leuciscus
TTCTCTTCAGTGTGTGTTCTCTTCAGTGTGTGTTCTCTTCAGTGTGTGTTCTCTTCAGTGTGTGTGTTCTCTTCAGTGTGTGTGTTCTCTTCAGTGTGTGTGTTCTCTTCAGTGTGTGTTCTCTTCAGTGTGTGTGTTCTCTTCAGTGTGTGTTCTGCATTCAGTGTGTGTGTTCTCTTCAGTGTGTGTTCTCTTCAGTGTGTGTTCTCTTCAGTGTGTGTTCTCTTCAGTGTGTGTTCTGCATTCAGTGTGTGTGTTCTCTTCAGTGTGTGTTCTCTTCAGTGTGTGTTCTCTTCAGTGTGTGTGTTCTCTTCAGTGTGTGTGTTCTCTTCAGTGTGTGTGTTCTCTTCAGTGTGTGTGTTCTCTTCAGTGTGTGTTCTCTTCAGTGTGTGTTCTCTTCAGTGTGTGTGTTCTGCATTCAGTGTGTGTTCTCTTCAGTGTGTGTGTTCTGCATTCAGTGTGTGTGTTCTCTTCAGTGTGTGTTCTCTTCAGTGTGTGTGTTCTCTTCAGTGTGTGTTCTCTTCAGTGTGTGTTCTCTTCAGTGTGTGTTCTGCATTCAGTCTGGAAATGCGTAGAATCGCACAGAGAAGTTGAAGTTCAAATGCTGTGAATTGAGAAGATCTTCAGACGACACTGGATAAAAGGAAAACTTCTATCCTTTTTTTTTATTTTTTATAATGAATTGCTTTGCAGAGGCAAAGCATTGGCAATACTTTATTTTACAGCGTCATTGTTACAAATGTTACATGTAGTTATTGTAGCAATAACTATAAATCATGCAAAATTACGTGCAATTAACCCTAAACCAAACCCTAATCCTACATGTTAATTATTATTACTCAGGATTTAACATTGCATCTAAATCTGAACTGACCGTATCATTTAAACATTAATTATAGGCGATATGAAATATCTGTCTATTATAAAAATACTCGAAACTCTTACATGATCATTTAAGAGATCCTTTTTGCTTTTTATACACTTGGTTAGTATTAAAGGCTTTATTGTTATTGTCGAGTTCGTCAGTTTGTCTTCTCTCGCGCGCGCGCACTCAGAAACTCTGACCAATGAGCGCGTGAGTGACGGTGAGACTGGACAGCTCGAGCCCGTTTCAGACACACACACACACACACACACACCCGGTGCCTGATGATGAACTCATGTAGTGAAGATTCCAAGCCGTATAGAATAGAATAGAATAGAATAGAATAGAATAGAATAGAATAGAATAGAATAGAATAGAATAGATGGACGGTCTGCGAATGTTGTGGAAATATTGATCTCAAACAAAAGCTGGTGAGTATACGTCAATGTTAATATGTTTTACTGTGGAATAATAATAATACAATTAAATAGGCCTACTTTAGCATTTTGAGTGATCATAATTAGAAGATTTAAATGCTAGTTTTGATACAGTAAGATCTGTAACTGTACCGCGTGTCTGTAACCAGTAATACATGAATTACGCGGAATATTATTCAATTCAATTCAATTCACATTTATCAAGTCAGCTTTACAGAAAATGCATGCGTCTACAATTTAGAGTTATGTATTTAATTAATTATGCACATAATTAATCTGCATTTGCGTGTGTTTCTAGCTGGGGAACGGACGCGCATTATAAAGTTTTGCTGCTGTCTGTCTGAGGCCTGCGCGGGTCAGATGCGCGTCCACGCGGCGGTGTGTGTTCCACCTGTCGGATGAGCTCTGCGTGTCTCGCTGGATGGACTGACACACACACGGGATTTTAACTCTATAACGCTGAGATGAAGGAGAAATCAAAGACAGCGGCGAGAACGCGCCGGGAGAAAGAGAACAGCGAGTTTTACGAGCTCGCCAAGATGTTGCCGTTACCGTCCGCGATCACCTCTCAACTGGACAAAGCGTCCATCATCAGACTGACCAGCAGCTACCTGAAGATGAGACTGGTGTTCCCGCAAGGTCAGAGCCGTAACACACATGCACGGAGGGGTTCAGTCCGCGCGCCCAACATAAAGCGTTTAGTTCCATAACATTCCGTTCTCAACAGCGATGCACAATTATTATTATTCACTTTAAGATAAGAAAAAAATCCTCTTTGTTGAGCCAAAAATTGTTACTCTTTCGAATCACTGGGAAAACCCGTTTGGAAACTTTATTTTTAATAATAATTTAAAATAATAAGGAACCATCTTAGGCCGCGCGCTAGATTTCCTCAAGTCCTTCATGATGTTTCAATATGTTCAACATATCAGAGTCAGAGGGAAAATGCTTTGAAAATGATTCCGTTTTGTATTTTTCATCGGCCCTAAATTATGACTATTTATTGGTTTTGAAGTGATCTGTCAGATCTGCATTCAAAACGCTCTAAAAATATGGACTAGCACGAAATTAGTAATTTTCTGTCACAATAACATAAGCTGCATTCACACGATATGTGTTTTTAAAACGTGTATTTTTTGTTTCATTATAGCTTGATTAGGTTACACTTTATTTGTGTATATTGTCTTGTTTTCCAGTGCAAATATTTAAACATTCCTAAAATCAAGATACATTTACAATGTATATACAGTTAATAACTGTACAATTATGCATAATTACACGCAACTAAACCCAAACCAAACCGACAATATTTACGACAATATATTACAACAATATGGTAAGAATACCAGTTTGCAATATCATAAAGCATAACGGGCTGTTATTTTTACAGATACAAATAACTAGAACATTAAATATAGAAAAGCGCGCAGTAAACGGGAGAACACCCGCGCATCGATTTCACTTCACAGGAAATACATCAACTAATGTTCAGATTCTAAATGTTTTCCAGTGTGTTTGAAAATAAAAATACTGTCATTTTCGACACCACCTGATATTTCGGTTGTTTAAACCAGGAAAATAAGACATAAGAAAGGTTCTCGATATTAGACTTTGAACCAGTTTTTTTTTTTTTTTATGGTATCTGATTATTTTTAGGAGTGTGAAAGTCACTGACCGTGAGCCTGAAGATAGATGGATGGATAGATAGATAGATAGATAGATAGATAGATAGATAGATAGACAGACAGACAGAGAGAGAGAGAGAGAGAGAGAGAGAGAGAGAGAGAGAGAGAGAGAGAGAGAGAGAGAGAGAGAGAGAGAGAGAGAGAGAGAGTGTGTGTGTTTGTGAGAGGATGAGTTGCCCTGATCTCTCGCGGTCACGAGCGTGCCTGCGCACTCTGCGCGCTCATTACACCGGGCGCGCGTGAGGCTGTCTGGACTCCGCGAGCACGAGTCACTTAAGAAACAGATGAAATTATAATTGACTTCTTTCTTTGAAGCGATATCTGTGAGAAACATCATTTTCATTAATTAAGCAGCTTATTTTACAGCGATGCCAACACAATTATCAACGTGAAATATGGTAATTAAAGCATTTTATTTTGGGTGGAAATGTTCGAAGTGTTCGTCACACCGTAATGTTGTTTACATTTACCCAAATCTGTGGAGAATAAATGTTTGATCAGAGACCCCGCAAAGTCAGATAGCCTAATAAGATTAGTAAAATCAAATGACAACAAACTTTAAAAACTCGTATAAATAAAAGCACTCAGTCAAACACACTTCATGTTGTGTCCTGCGTTATTATTATATTTCTGTGGCTGCGATCTAATAAACACAATATCTTCACGCTGCCTTTTCACTTTCATATTTATCAGCTTTGGGAAAATACAAATGTGGAGGAAACGCAAACTGAATAAAATCCACTCAAGGCCAACATGTAGCCAATAATAATAGTAGTAAAATAATATACCGTAATAATGTATTCTAATTGCAATAGATTTATTAGGCTAACATTCGTTCTACATTTTCTGTAAAAAAAAGAAAAGAAAAGAAAATCTGTTTTTTTTTTGTTTTTGTTTTTTACATTTGGTCCCAATATATAACTCACCACAATGTGCGAATAATTACACTAATGGATCAATTCAGAAACCGGGCAAGAGTCCAGCAGTGTGTGTGTGTGTGTGTGAAAGAGAGAGTGTGTGTGTGTGTGTGTGTGTGTGTGTGTGTGTGTGTGTGTGTGTGTGTGTGTGTGTGTGTGTGAAAGAGAGAGTGCGTGTATGTGTGTGTTTGCGTGCGTGCGATCGTGTGTGTGTGTGTGTGTGTGTGTGTAGGTCTACACGTGGCATATCCAGGCTTGTGTGTATTAACATGTCAGTCACGTGATTTGCGCGTGTTTGCGGCGGATGTCCGTGATTTGCTTTCCCGACAGCACTGTTTGTTCACGAGCTTAGATTCACTCACACTATCGATAAAATTACTCTCTCTCTCTCTCTCTCTCTCTCTCGCGCGCGCGCCCACACACACACACACACACACACACACACACACACACACACACACACACACACACACACACACACACACACAGCTAAGAATATTATAATAAGGATTATAAGTATATACATTATCCAATTACAGATAATAACAATACAATTATTATTATGATATTTTATAAAATATTATAAAAGGCTTGAATTAAAAACAGATTCAATTATAGCTGAATGTAAACATGTAAGTTGAATATGAAATATACCAAAGTGCACAAAAACCGCTAAAGACTCCAGTCGTGTGATTATGGGTTATTGATGAAGGTGTGTGTGTTGGTGTCTGTAGTTATTGATGAAGGTGTGTGTGTTGATGTCTGTAGTTATTGATGAAGATGTGTGTGTTGATGTCTGTAGTTATTGATGAAGGTGTGTGTGTTGGTGTCTGTAGTTATTGATGAAGGTGTGTGTGTTGATGTCTGTAGTTATTGATGAAGGTGTGTGTGTTGATGTCTGTAGTTATGAAGGTGTGTGTGTTGGTGTCTGTAGTTATTGATGAAGGTGTGTGTGTTGGTGTCTATAGTTAATGATGAAGGTGTGTGTGTGTTGTCTGTAGTTATTGATGAAGGTGTGTGTGTTGATGTCTGTAGTTATTGATGAAGGTGTGTGTGTTGGTGTCTGTAGTTATTGATGAAGGTGTATGTGTTGATGTCTGTAGTTATGAAGGTGTGTGTGTTGGTGTCTGTAGTTATTGATGAAGGTGTGTGTGTTGGTGTCTGTAGCAGTGGCGCAAAAAGTGGGTATGCGCTATATGCGGCGCATAGGGGCGCAGCACTAGGGGGGCGCCAAAGCGATGGTAAAAAAAAATTGTTGCTGCATACCATAGACAGTATAAGAAGCTGCATACCCCCAGAGAAAGTCTAATGAGGGGAGAAGTGCCACTCAATAAACTTCTGGTTGCAGTTCCACTCTTGTTCCATATGAGGGCGCTCACAGGACGAGTGCAGAATGAATGGAGGTCTATGGCGCTATACCCATCAAAATCCACTTTTCTCAGGATATCATTTGTCTAGTAATTTGAATGTTGCATTCGAAAGGGGATGCAAAGAAATTACACATTGCTTGGTGTTAGATTTTTTAGAGTCACTTATTTGTTTTAAAAAGTCTTTCAAAATGTCAATGACGTCATACACATCATACGACCAGAGATCCTGCTTTACGGCAATCCTTCAGTCACTTTGGTGCTTTCGCGCTCTGCACTTTCTTTTCTCTCGAGGCATCGACAACACAGCTGACACAGGTAAATACACATGCTAGAAGAGTTTTTGTTTTGTTTGTTTCTGGTCCCGCTTCGGATGCCACGATGCCATCAAGCGGTATCTCTGGTCGTAATCAGTCCTTCATTGACCAATCATTGTTCATTAGCAGAATGCTAGCGTGTTATGGGCAACAACAACTCAACCTGTAAGAAATCGAAAGGACATAAGTACTCGTTCATTCAACTTTCGACCTATAACCCATGTTGAACTTGCAAAACCTACAATCAAATCTGAGATTTCTCAACGGCAATCGGGTGAAAGAGACAAATTTAGCCGTCTAGCCCCATTGACTCCCATTCATTTTGCACTCATGGCGAGCGCCCCCGGTGGAACTCTGGTGGAACTACAACCAATAGGACTTAATAGGGCGTTGGAGTGAACAGGCTTTCCGTAGACGGGGTTTGATACCCCTCTGACACTGGGTAGTTGCGCCCCTGGTCTGTAGTTACTGATGAAGGTGTGTGTGTTGATGTCTGTAGTTATTGATGAAGGTGTGTTGGTGTCTGTAGTTATTGATGAAGGTGTGTGTGGTGTGGCGCAATGGATAAGACACATGCCTTTGGTGTGAGAGACCCGGGTTCGAATCCACTGTGAGACACCAATGTGTCCCTGAGCAAGACACTTAACCCCTAGTTGCTCCAGAGGCGTGCGACCTCTGACATATATAGCAATTGTAAGTCGCTTTGGATAAAAAGCGTCAGCTAAATGAATAAATGTAAATGTTGGTGTCTGTAGTTATTGATGAAGGTGTGTGTGTTGATGTCTGTAGTTACTGATGAAGGTGTGTGTGTGTAGTTATTGATGAAGGTGTGTGTGTTGGTGTCTGTAGTTACTGATGAAGGTGTGTGTGTTGGTGTCTGTAGTTATTGATGAAGGTGTGTGTGTTGATGTCTGTAGTTACTGATGAAGGTGTGTGTGTAGTTATTGATGAAGGTGTGTGTGTTGATGTCTGTAGTTACTGATGAAGGTGTGTGTGTTGGTGTCTGTAGTTATTAATGAAGGTGTGTGTGTTGGTGTCTGTAGTTATTGATGAAGGTGTGTGTGTTGATGTCTGTAGTTATTGATGAAGGTGTGTGTGTTGGTGTCTGTAGTTATTGATGAAGGTGTGTGTGTTGATGTCTGTAGTTACTGATGAAGGTGTGTGTGTAGTTATTGATGAAGGTGTGTGTGTTGATGTCTGTAGTTACTGATGAAGGTGTGTGTGTTGGTGTCTGTAGTTATTGATGAAGGTGTGTGTGTTGATGATGAAGGTGTGTGTGTTGATGTCTGTAGTTATTGATGAAGGTGTGTGTGTTGATGTATGTAGTTATTGATGAAGGTGTGTGTGTTGATGTCTGTAGTTATTGATGAAGGTGTGTGTGTTGATGTCTGTAGTTATTGATGAAGGTGTGTGTGTTGATGTCTGTAGTTATTGATGAAGGTGTGTGTGTTGATGTCTGTAGTTATTGATGAAGGTGTGTGTGTTGATGTCTGTAGTTATTGATGAAGGTGTGTGTGTTGGTGTCTGTAGTAAATGATGAAGGTGTGTGTGTGTTGATGTCTGTAGTTATTGATGAAGGTGTGTGTGTTGATGTCTGTAGTTATTGATGAAGGTGTGTGTGTTGATGTCTGTAGTTATTGATGAAGGTGTGTGTTGGTGTCTGTAGTAAATGATGAAGGTGTGTGTGTTGATGTCTGTAGTTATTGATGAAGGTGTGTGTGTTGATGTCTGTAGTTATTGATGAAGGTGTGTGTTGATGTCTGTAGTTATTGATGAAGGTGTGTGTGTGTGTGTGTGTGTTGGTGTCTGTAGTTATTGATGAAGGTGTGTGTGTTGGTGTCTGTAGTAAATGATGAAGGTGTGTGTGTGTTGATGTCTGTAGTTATTGATGAAGGTGTGTGTGTTGGTGTCTGTAGTTATTGATGAAGGTGTGTGTGTTGGTGTCTGTAGTTATTGATGAAGGTGTGTGTGTTGATGTCTGTAGTTATTGATGAAGGTGTATGTGTTGGTGTCTGTAGTTATTGATGAAGGTGTGTGTGTTTGTGTTTGATGAAGGTGTGTGTGTTGATGTCTGTAGTTATTGATGAAGGTGTGTGTGTTGGTGTCTGTAGTTATTGATGAAGGTTTGTGTGTTGGTGTCTGTAGTTATTGATGAAGGTGTGTGTGTGTTGGTGTCTGTAGTTATTGATGAAGGTGTGTGTGTTGGTGTCTGTAGTTATTGATGAAGGTGTGTGTGTTGTCTGTAGTTATTGATGAAGGTGTATGTGTTGTCTGTAGTTATTGATTAAGGTGTATGTGTTGGTGTCTGTAGTTATTGATGAAGGTGTGTGTGTTTGTGTTTGATGAAGGTGTGTGTGTTGATGTCTGTAGTTACTGATGAAGGTGTCTGTGTGTGTGTGTTGATGTCTGTAGATATTGATGAAGGTGTGTGTGTTGGTGTCTGTAGTTATTGATGAAGGTTTGTGTGTTGGTGTCTGTAGTTATTGATGAAGGTGTGTGTGTTGGTGTCTGTAGTTATTGATGAAGGTGTGTGTGTTGGTGTCTGTAGTTATTGATGAAGGTGTGTGTGTTGGTGTCTGTAGTTATTGATGAAGGTGTGTGTGTTGGTGTCTGTAGTTATTGATGAAGGTTTGTGTGTTGGTGTCTGTAGTTATTGATGAAGGTGTGTGTGTTGATGTCTGTAGTTATTGATGAAGGTGTGTGTGTTGGTGTCTGTAGTTATTGATGAAGGTGTGTGTGTTGGTGTCTGTAGTAAATGATGAAGGTGTGTGTGTTGGTGTCTGTAGTTATTGATGAAGGTTTGTGTGTTGATGTCTGTAGTTATTGATGAAGGTGTGTGTGTTGATGTCTGTAGTTATTGATGAAGGTGTGTGTGTTGGTGTCTGTAGTTATTGATGAAGGTGTGTGTGTTGATGTCTGTAGTTATTGATGAAGGTGTGTGTGTTGGTGTCTGTAGTTATTGATGAAGGTGTGTGTGTTGATTTCTGTAGTTATTGATGAAGGTGTGTGTGTTGGTGTCTGTAGTTATTGATGAAGGTGTGTGTGTTGGTGTCTGTAGTAAATGATGAAGGTGTGTGTGTTGGTGTCTGTAGTTATTGATGAAGGTTTGTGTGTTGATGTCTGTAGTTATTGATGAAGGTGTGTGTGTTGATGTCTGTAGTTATTGATGAAGGTGTGTGTGTTGGTGTCTGTAGTTATTGATGAAGGTGTGTGTGTTGATGTCTGTAGTTATTGATGAAGGTGTGTGTGTTGGTGTCTGTAGTTATTGATGAAGGTGTGTGTGTTGATGTCTGTAGTTATTGATGAAGGTGTGTGTGTTGATGTCTGTAGTTATTGATGAAGGTGTGTGTGTTGGTGTCTGTAGTTATTGATGAAGGTGTGTGTGTTGATGTCTGTAGTTATTGATGAAGGTGTGTGTGTTGGTGTCTGTAGTTATTGATGAAGGTTTGTGTGTTGATGTCTGTAGTTATTGATGAAGGTGTGTGTGTTGGTGTCTGTAGTTATTGATGAAGGTTTGTGTGTTGATGTCTGTAGTTATTGATGAAGGTGTGTGTGTTGATGTCTGTAGTTATTGATGAAGGTGTGTGTGTTGGTGTCTGTAGTTATTGATGAAGGTGTGTGTGTTGGTGTCTGTAGTTATTGATGAAGGTGTGTGTGTTGATGTCTGTAGTTATTGATGAAGGTGTGTGTGTTGGTGTCTGTAGTTATTGATGAAGGTGTGTGTTGGTGTCTGTAGTTATTGATGAAGGTGTGTGTGTTGGTGTCTGTAGTAAATGATGAAGGTGTGTGTGTTGATGTCTGTAGTTATTGATGAAGGTGTGTGTGTTGATGTCTGTAGTTATTGATGAAGGTGTGTGTTGATGTCTGTAGTTATTGGTGAAGGTGTGTGTGTGTGTTGGTGTCTGTAGTTATTGATGAAGGTGTGTGTGTTGGTGTCTGTAGTAAATGATGAAGGTGTGTGTGTGTTGATGTCTGTAGTTATTGATGAAGGTGTGTGTGTTGGTGTCTGTAGTTATTGATGAAGGTGTGTGTGTTGGTGTCTAGTTATCGATGAAGGTGTGTGTGTTGGTGTCTGTAGTTATTGATGAAGGTGTGTGTGTTGGTGTCTGTAGTTATTGATGAAGGTGTGTGTGTTGTCTGTAGTTATTGATGAAGGTGTGTGTGTTGTCTGTAGTTATTGATGAAGGTGTATGTGTTGGTGTCTGTAGTTATTGATGAAGGTGTGTGTGTTTGTGTTTGATGAAGGTGTTTGTGTTGATGTCTGTAGTTACTGATGAAGGTGTGTGTGTGTGTGTTGATGTCTGTAGATATTGATGAAGGTGTGTGTGTTGGTGTCTGTAGTTATTGATGAAGGTTTGTGTGTTGATGTCTGTAGTTATTGATGAAGGTGTGTGTGTTGGTGTCTTTAGTTATTGATGAAGGTGTGTGTGTTGGTGTCTGTAGTTATTGATGAAGGTGTGTGTGTTGATGTCTGTAGTTATTGATGAAGGTGTGTGTGTTGATGTCTGTAGTTATTGATGAAGGTGTGTGTGTTGGTGTCTGTAGTTATTGATGAAGGTGTGTGTGTTGATGTCTGTAGTTATTGATGAAGGTGTGTGTGTTGGTGTCTGTAGTTATTGATGAAGGTTTGTGTGTTGATGTCTGTAGTTATTGATGAAGGTGTGTGTGTTGGTGTCTGTAGTTATTGATGAAGGTGTGTGTGTTGATGTCTGTAGTTATTGATGAAGGTGTGTGTGTTGATGTCTGTAGTTATTGATGAAGGTGTGTGTGTTGGTGTCTGTAGTTATTGATGAAGGTGTGTGTGTTGGTGTCTGTAGTTATTGATGAAGGTGTGTGTGTTGATGTCTGTAGTTATTGATGAAGGTGTGTGTGTTGGTGTCTGTAGTTATTGATGAAGGTGTGTGTTGGTGTCTGTAGTTATTGATGAAGGTGTGTGTGTTGGTGTCTGTAGTAAATGATGAAGGTGTGTGTGTTGATGTCTGTAGTTATTGATGAAGGTGTGTGTGTTGATGTCTGTAGTTATTGATGAAGGTGTGTGTTGATGTCTGTAGTTATTGGTGAAGGTGTGTGTGTGTGTTGGTGTCTGTAGTTATTGATGAAGGTGTGTGTGTTGGTGTCTGTAGTAAATGATGAAGGTGTGTGTGTGTTGATGTCTGTAGTTATTGATGAAGGTGTGTGTGTTGGTGTCTGTAGTTATTGATGAAGGTGTGTGTGTTGGTGTCTGTAGTTATCGATGAAGGTGTGTGTGTTGGTGTCTGTAGTTATTGATGAAGGTGTGTGTGTTGGTGTCTGTAGTTATTGATGAAGGTGTGTGTGTTGTCTGTAGTTATTGATGAAGGTGTGTGTGTTGTCTGTAGTTATTGATGAAGGTGTGTGTGTTGTCTGTAGTTATTGATGAAGGTGTATGTGTTGGTGTCTGTAGTTATTGATGAAGGTGTGTGTGTTTGTGTTTGATGAAGGTGTGTGTGTTGATGTCTGTAGTTACTGATGAAGGTGTGTGTGTGTGTTGATGTCTGTAGATATTGATGAAGGTGTGTGTGTTGGTGTCTGTAGTTATTGATGAAGGTTTGTGTGTTGGTGTCTGTAGTTATTGATGAAGGTGTGTGTGTTGATGTCTGTAGTTATTGATGAAGGTGTGTGTGTTGATGTTGATGTCTGTAGTTATTGATGAAGGTGTGTATGTTGATGTCTGTAGTTATTGATGAAGGTGTGTGTGTTGATGTCTGTAGTTATTGATGAAGGTGTGTGTGTAGTTATTGATGAAGGTGTGTGTGTTGATGTCTGTAGTTATTGATGAAGGTGTGTGTGTTGATTATGAGGGTGTGTGTGTTGGTGTGTGTAGGTTTGGGGGAAGTGTGTGTGTTGATGTCTGTAGTTATTGATGAAGGTGTGTGTGTTTGTGCCTGTAGTTATTGATGAAGGTGTGTGTGTTGATGTCTGTAGTTATTGATGAAGGTGTGTGTGTGTTGGTGTGTGTAGGTTTGGGGGAAGTGTGTGTGTTGATGTTATTGATGAGGGTGTGTGTGTGTGTTGGTGTGTGTAGGTTTGGGGGAAGTGTGTGTGTTGTGTTGATGTTATTGATGAGGGTGTGTGTGTGTTGGTGTGTGTAGGTTTGGGGGAAGTGTGTGTGTTGATGTTATTGATGAGGGTGTGTGTGTGTTGGTGTGTGTAGGTTTGGGCGAAGTGTGTGTGTTGATGTTATTGATGAGGGTGTGTGTGTTGGTGTGTGTAGGTTTGGGGGAAGTGTGTGTGTTGATGTTATTGATGAGGGTGTGTGTGTGTTGGTGTGTGTAGGTTTGGGGGAAGTGTGGGGTCGAGCCAGATCTGCAGATAACACTGCGCAAGAGCTCGGATCGCATTTACTCCAGGTAATAATCAGCAAGATGCTCCAGGTAATATTACGACTTTTTTTATTATTATCATCGGCTTTAATAATTGAGAAATATTGCAGGAAATGTTTTACATGTAAATAATAACAACAGTTACACTTTTTTAAGGTATCATTGTTACATTGTAACTATATGAGTAATATTAATCAACTACATGTACTTACTATAGGGTTAGGGTTTGGTTGAGGGTTAGTTGCATGTAATTATGCATGATTTACTGTTATTACTATGGTAAGTACATGTAGCATACAGTATGTAACAAGGACACTGTAAAACACGCATGCCTGGTTCTCAGTGTCTAACGAAGCTTCTTCGCAGATTGTTGTGTGTTTCTGTCATGACCTGTCTGATGTTCTTGATCTGCAGACGTTAGACGGGTTTATATTTGTAGTTGCTGCTGACGGAAAGATCATGTATATTTCTGAGACGGCGTCGGTTCATCTGGGACTCTCACAGGTGAAGAACACACTAACATCTGATGGCTGCCATGCTTCATATATGTGTGTGTGTGTGTGTGTGTGTGTGTGTGTGTGTGTGTGACCCTGGATCACGTCACCAGTCTCGAGTCACACGGGTATATCTGTGGCAATAGCCAAGTATACATTATATGGGTCAAAATTATAGATTTTTCTTTTATGCCAAAAATCATTAGGATATTAAGAAAAGATCATGTTCCATGAAGATATTTGGTAAATTTCCTACCGTAAATATATAAAACATTTAGTTTTGTGAGTGAATGCAGCACAACCGCCAACATAAATGAACAACTTTAATGGAGATTTTCTCAATGTTTTGATTGTTTTACACCCTCAGATTCCAGATTTTCAATAGTTGTATCTCGACCAAATATTGTCATATCCTAACAAACCATACATCAATGGAAAGATTATTTATTCAGCTTTCAGATGATGTATTAATCTCAATTGAAAAAAATGTACCCTTGTGACTGGTTTTGTGGTCCAGGGTCATATATATATAGCACTGGAGGATTATGTGTTTGTTCGGAGCTGTGGCACCATGGACGCTTGTTTCCGCCACAATAAAATAATTGTAAAAGATAATTGCGAATTTTTATCTCACAATTGCTCCAGTAGAATTACAGAAGTCCTTTCACACAGGTAGAGTTGACGGGAAACAGTATTTATGAATATGTTCATCCGGCCGATCATGACGAGATGGCGGCGGTCCTGACGCCACAACCGTCGTATCACACACACTTCGCCCAAGGTAAGAGATCACACTCGGTTTGCACATTCACTCTATCTAGAACAACAGAGTAATTCCCACACATTTCTAATTGGTCGATGTCTTGTTATGGAGGCGGGCATATGCAAATGAATTAGCCCATGTCCCTCGTGTTTTTGAGCTTGATTAAATACTGCTGTGTTTATAATGAAGAGGACGTTTTAAGCTCTGAAACTTGCAGAATCTTTTAATGGTATAAACACTTATTATATGTCAAAAGATCACGGAAAATTTTATTTCTCATGTCATGACTCCTTTTATACTGTTATAAGACCATTCTATATATGTTATTTAAACATTGTTTTATCTTAAAGTCCTCCTGTCGTCAATCATTTTATTCCTTTACTTTAACATTTAGTGAAGGTTTATGGGAGCGTTTCCTGATAACCCGAACCCTTATCCGGAAAACCAAAACCCAGTCAATAAATATGAATTTCCTCATTTTAGAGTACGAAGTTGAGCGATCGTTCTTCTTGAGGATGAAATGTGTTTTGGCCAAACGTAACGCCGGGCTCACGAGTGGAGGATATAAGGTACAGTTTTATTAATATTTTGAGTTAGGTTTTAGTTAGACGCTGCATTATGTAACACTAATGGACACTAACAGAGTTGACCTTTGACCCTCAGGTGATCCACTGCAGTGGGTATCTGAAGATCCGGCCGTTCGGTCTGGACTCGTCTCTGTTCGACGGCTGTTATCAGAACGTGGGTCTGGTGGCGGTCGGACACACTTTACCGCCCAGCGCCGTCACCGAGATCAAGCTTCACAGCAACATGTTCATGTTTCGGGCCAGTCTGGATATGAAGCTCATCTTCCTGGACTCGAGGTAATATACAGGACACACACCGTTACACCGGTAAAAATCAGTGTTTCTGTCTTGTTTTCCAGTGCAAATATCAAAACATTCTCAAATCAAAATGAATTTACTTTTTCTGGAATGTTTCATTTGGATGTGCGTTTTTAAATGTAACGTTTTTTAAATGTAATTAAAAAAAAAAAAAAAAACTTTTTTAAATGTAACGGTTTTTAAATGTAACGTTTTTCAAATGTAACGTTTTTTTAAATGTTTCTACTTGTTTCAGAACGTTCAGATTCAAAAGTAACGTTCCATAATGTTTGAAGAATGATACAATGTTACTGTTCCCTAAACGTTCAAGAAAAAAAATTCTTGCGATATATTTTTGTTAGCTTGTAAAGTTTTGTTTTCTGAAAAATGCATCAAAATGAAGTGAGTTTGTGTTTCAAACAAGAGCAAATATCTGTAAATGGAGTCAGAAAAATAATCCTGTTTTCTCTGTGAATTAAGTTTATATTTCTGACTTCATTGTCAGATATTAGTTCTTGTTTTAAACACAAACTCACTTCATTTTGATGCATTTTCACATCTTAATATCTTCAGTCATTGTTCTTCTCCAGTAACTCTATCTTGATTTAAGAATGTCCAGATATTAGTGCTGGAAAACGAGACAGAAACTCTGAGGAAGAACGTGATTGGTTTCACGGTCAGCGCTGATTCTTGTTGTTCTGTGTCTACAAGGGTTTCAGAGCTGACAGGATATGAACCACAGGACCTGATTGAGAAGACCCTGTATCATCACGTGCACAGCTGTGACAGTTTTCACCTGCGCTGCGCTCATCACCTCCGTGAGTCTTCATAATACAGTAAAACATACTGTAAACGTACTGTTATTCACTTCTAATAAACTACTGTTATTCATATATATATATTGTATATATACATCGCGTCGCAGGATTATTATGTTTGTTCGGAGCATTTGACTGTGGCACTATAGAAGATTGTTTCCGCCACAGAATTAAACATTTGAAAAGATAATTGCGACATTTTATCTCACAATTACAAGTTTACATCTCGCAATTCTGACTTTAATTCATAAGTTTAATGTTTCATACATGTAATCTGTCTGTGTGTGTGTGTGTGTGTGTGTGTGTGTGCAGTGCTTGTGAAAGGACAGGTCACCACTAAGTATTACCGCTTCTTGTCGAAACACGGCGGATGGGTTTGGGTTCAGAGTTACGCCACAATCGTCCACAACAGTCGCTCGTCTCGACCGCACTGCATCGTCAGCGTCAATTACGTCCTCACGTGAGTCCCACGTTCACAACACACACTCCTCACACACACTCCTCACACACACACTCCTCACACACACTCCTCACACACATACCAGTGTCCGGGAATCAAGCACCTGCGGAAAAAGTGGAAAAGCGACAGTATTTCAGGAGATTTCAGTCATTTACTCCATTTGTGGAGATGCATTTAAATTCAAATTTGAATATGCATATATGCAAATGAGATTTGAGAGCTGCAGATTTTTAGTTCATATAAAAGAGCTTAAGTTTTGGCATGAAATGGACGTGTTATGATGTCATGATGAACTCTTATTTTAAGTGCGGGGTCAAACTGAGGTTGTCTGAAACTCACAGTTCAATATCAACATCAGAAATGATGAAAAACCTGCTTCTCATTATACAAACGTACATGTTCCTGATAAGAGCCGAATAAAGGCTGTTTACTGTCTGTCCCAGTCCGCTCAGGGGTTCAGATAGAGGACACAGGGTCAAAGGTCACCAACACAAAACCACAGGTGTGAAATCAACGAGAGACATTTCACAAGTGTTCAGGGGTCAGGGGTCACGACTGCCACAGTTAGTGACATCATCATAATAACATGAGGGCTTACACTTTATAACACTGTTCCTTTATTAATGAATAACTACAGGAACACACGAGTAACGCACTAATAACACTCCAGTAACTACATTAACTAACAACAAACTCTGATTAATGAATTAGTGAGTAATAGCGCTCAGTTAAATGTGGTCGTTTACTATTAGATAATCAATAACTACTATTTTATTCACTATATACTACTATATACAGGTTCATAATTAATAATGTATAATATAAGGTAACGGAAACCCATTAGTAATGACTAAAGTGTTAATAAATTTTTCTAAAGGAACTACTAATTATTAAAAAAAAAGTAAAAAAAAAAAAAAAAAAAAAAAAAATTTTTTTTTTTTTTTTTATAAATTATAAAAAAATAAAAAATTTGATAAATTAATATAAATAATAATAATGTATTTTATAAGGTAGGTAATGGGAACACACTAGTAATGACTCAAGTGTCACCAAATGTGTCCGATGGAAGGAATTACTATTTAAAATTTTACAATAATCTCTAAAGCGCACAATAACTTCAGTCAATATTAGGGAGTTATCATGCTTTTCTCGTTAGATACTGATCCAAATAATGAGTAGTTCATTTAGAAGGATGTAGTTACACTTGAGTCGTTACTAGCGGGTTATGTTACCTTATATTATACATTATGAATTATTCATGTTAATTATGAACCTGTATATAGTAGTTCTCTGGGAGGTATGAAAAATATTAGTTCTTGATTATCTAATAGTGAACTTCCTCATTTAACTGAGCGCTATTACTCACTAATTCATTAATCAGAGTTTGTTGTTAGTTAATGTAGTTACTGGAGTGTTATTAGTGCGTTACTCATGTGTTCCTGTTACTCATTAATGAAGGAACAGTGTTATAAAGTGTTAACACATGAGTGTGTGTGTGTGTGTGTGTGTGTGTGTGTGTGTGTGTGTGTTTAGGGACACTGAATATAAAGGCCTGCTGCTCTCGCTGGACCAGTTGAATCCCAGTAAACCGGCGTTCCCGTACACAAACCATCACGAGCGCGAGGACAAACCTCCGGTGTCCAACAGGAGCAAGATCTCGGTTTCTCCTTACTCACAGGTGTCACACACACTCTCACACACACTCTCACACACTCTCACACACACTCACAGACACTCACACACACTCTCACACACACTCTCACACACTCTCACACACTCTCACACACACTCACAGACACTCACACACACTCTCACACACTCACACACACACTCTCACACACACTCACAGACACTCACACACACTCACACACACACACACTCTCACACACACTCTCACACACACTCACACACTCACAGACACTCACACACACTCTCACACACACTCTCACACTCTCACACACACACACTCTCACACACACTCACACACACTCTCACACACTCACACACTCTCACACACACTCACACACACTCACACACACTCTCACACACACTCACACACTCACACACTCTCACACACTCACACACACTCTCACACACACTCACACACTCACACACACTCTAACACACTCTAACACACTCTCACACTCTCACACACTCACACACTCTCACACACTCACACACACTCACACACTCTCACACACACTCTCACACACTCTCACACACACTCTTACACACTCACACACACTCTCACACACACTCACACACTCTTACACACTCACACACTCTCACACACACTCACACACACTCTTACACACTCACACACACTCACACTCACACACACTCACACACACTCACACACACTCACACACACTCTTACACACTCTTACACACTCTCACACACTGAATAATGTTTGGTTTGACATGGGAGCGCATGTACAGTCAGACCAAAACTTATTCAGACACCATATTATAATTTTAGATTTTTTTTTTTACTGTTGTGTGTTCAGCAGTTCTCGGGTTTCCCGGCGGATCGCTCGGACTCGGATCACGACAGCCAATGGGACGGCAGCCCTCAGACTGACTCCGCCTCCCCGCAGCGAGCGGATCCGGGCGACCCGTCAGAACCGGCGGGAGTTCCGCTGTGTTACGGCCTCTCTCAGGCTGACGTGATGCACATGGCCTCACACACCACACACACACACACACACACGCCGGTGTGTGATCAGGGCGGGCGTTACGGGAGAGAGGGATGGTGGGACGCCTCGCGAGACGGAAGAGTGTTTCATCATGCTCACGGTCAGTCGTGTAAAACATGTGTCACATGATCCTCCAGAGATCTCTCTGATTCTGATTTGTTGATTTGCAACTTTTCTGATAAAAAAAAAAAAACATGATAGTTTTTAGGATTCCTTAATATTGAGAAAGTTCAAATACATTTTTTTATTTAATGTGTCCTTGCTGGGAATCATAATCTTTCATCAAAACAACTTTTACTTGATGTCATGGCCACGTGATAATTGGGGTAAATTGGGACACTTTAGGCATTATTCCCTATAAAGTGATTGATATTGATATTTATATTTAAACTACGGCTGGGCAACGATTAATCGCATCCAAAATAAAAGTTTGTGTTTACATAATATATGTAATATATATATACATGCACATGTGTGTGTATTTATATATATAAAATAACTCTACACAGTACACACACATATATTATGTAAACACAAACTTTTGTCGTCAGAAAATCACAAAATCGTGATTAATCGTTGCACAGCTTTAATATAAACACGTTTTTTTAAATGACCATTTATTCACAACTTTAATTGTAAACAATTACTTAATGCTCTCTCTCTCTCTCTCTCGATCTCTCTCTCTCTCTAAACACAAAACTTCAGAATCATTCACCAGTGAGTTTCAGCACGCAGATATTCACACACACACACACACACGAGAAGCGAGACGAGTGTAAATGAAGGAAGAAGGAGGGACTGTTCTGCTTATTTCAGAACGGATCTGCTGAATCATAAATCAATGGAAAAATGAAGGAAAATCCCGTTTCTGACTCTGATCTCCCGTTACTGTTTACAGCAGAAACACTCGCAGCTCAAATCTCAAGAAAAGGGAACATTTCATTTTGCATGTAGAAAATTAAGTCTATGGATCCCATATCTGCTAGATTAGAAAAAAAAATCTTGCTTTGGAATATTATAATTATGACATAAATCTAAATGAAGACATACTTAGTCAAAATTGTGAGATACTAAATCAATTATGAGATTAAAAAGTTACAATTATGAGAATAAAATTCAAAACTATGACAAAGTCGAAATAATTTTTTCGTCAGTTATGATGTAAAATGTCAAAATTATGAAATTTACATACTAAATCATAATTATAACAAAAAGTAAATTATGAGATAAAAAATGTAAAGTATGACAAAAAAAATTAAATTATGAGATTGACATACTACATAATTATGACATACTAAATCATAATTATGAGATTAAAAATAGTCAAAATTATGGGATGCTAAGTCATCATTATGACATAAAAAGTAGAAATTGAGATAAAGTTGAAATTATGAAATACTTAGTAATTATGAGATACTAAGTCAATTTTGAGATTAAATTATGAGGATCAAATTCAAAACTCTGACCAAAAGTCGAAATTTTGACAGTCACAATTTTGACTTATGTCAGTTATGACATAAATGTCAAAATTATTAGACCATCAAAATTATGAGATACTAAATCAGAATTATAAGATTTAAAAAATGTCCACTATGAGAAAGTCGAAATTATGACACTAAATCATAATTATGAGTTTTTTTTAAAGTATGACAAAAAAATCTAAATTATGACACTGAGATTTGAAATTGACACATTAAGTCACAATTATGAGATACAAAGTACATTTTGATATGACATTTTTTTATTATGAGATAAAAAGTCAAGTGTCATAATTTTTAATCATAATTATTATTTCAAAAAGCATGATTTTTTGGGGGGAAATGGGCTTCCACAGACGTTTTAAAATCTTTCATTTTCATGTCACTTCAGAACATTTCCCCCCGTAATCCTGATGCCTTTGATGTGAGATCTTTCAGATGTTGCCGTATTTGGCTGTACAGTAACGAGAATCTAAAAAGAATCCGACTTACACCGAAT
>NC_138728.1:937091-946007 GCF_965113295.1 Leuciscus leuciscus
TTGACCTTTGAACTGGCTAATTATTTTGGACGTCATTTGGACGTCTATGACAGGTGCAGGAAATTTACATGATTAATATGTAATTTTTTTTATTTACGAATATTAACATTGTTGTTATCAACATGATTAATACATATGAATACAGATTATTTATAATTATTTAAGATCATTTTCCAAAAACTCAAACAGTAGAGCGTTGGTCACTTGTAACGCCGAGGTCACGGGTTCGATTCCCAGCGAGAGCAAGAACTGATAGGAATGTAAATGTGTAATGCAATGTAAGTTATTTTGGATAAAAGCGTCTGTCAAATGCATAAATGTTAATACATGGTACAGAAAACATGTCCTCCGCCCTTTTGAAACATGGGACTACAGTTATAGAACGACGTCTAAAATTTGTTTAAATTTGATGTTGAAAAGACGTCCACAAACGATTTAGACTATAAACAACCCTTACACGGAGGTCCCACGGACGTCAACAGTAGATGTGCGGTAGACGTCGAAAAAAGACGTCGCCAGGCGTTACAAAACCCCTTCAGTGGACCGAAACTGGACGTAAAAAAAAACATAGAAAAGATGTCACTCCGAGGTCACATGGCGCAGTGGATGGTAGTGTGTGTGAAGTGTTTGGTTACTGGGAACATGATCTCAGAAGTGCTGAACAGAGAACACATGCTCTGGCTCCCTCTGCTGGTATAACACACACTTACACAGCTTCATCTAAACGCCCAATAGATGTGAACAGTAACATTGTATCATTCTTCACACATTATGGAACGTTACTTTTGAATCTGAACGTTCTGAAACAACCAGAAACATTTAAAAAACGTTACATTTAAAAACAAACATCCAACTGAAACATTCCAGAAGAAACATTCCATGAATGATGTTTCTGGACCAGATCACTTTGACTGAACGTTATATTAATGACTGGAAGAACGTTTGATCACAACTTTCATGAGTTTTTCCTTTACGGAGAGTTTGTTCATCAGTTGAACAGATTTGGTGTGTTTGACGGACAATAGAATCACATCCTCTTCTTCGTTCCCGTCTGAGATGAAATAAGGCTCTTCCCTGAGATCTGTTTCCCGAACGGGACGTCCTGAAGAGTTGTGTGTGTGTGTGTGTGTGTGTGAGAGAGAGAGAGAGGAGTCTGTGTGTGTGTGTGTGTGTGTGTGTGTGTGAGGAGTCAGTGTGTGTGTGTGTGTGTGTGTGAGAGAGAGAGGAGTCAGTGTGTGTGTGTGTGTGTGTGTGTGTGTGAGAGAGAGGAGTCAGTGTGTGTGTGTGTGTGTGAGAGAGAGGAGTCAGTGTGTGTGTGTGTGTGTGTGTGTGTGTGTGTGTGTGTGTGTGTGTGTGTGTGTGTGTGAGGAGTCAGTGTGTGGGTGTGTGTGCGTGTGTGTGTGTTCATTGAAAAACATCCAGATTTTTTTAATGCTCTTTATTTAATGATATTAATAAAGCAAAAGGCAAACAGAAAGCTGTGTGTGTGTGTAATCTGCAGACATCCACACATTAATTCACTTTTCAACATTGGTTAGATAAAAATTTAAGAAGCAAAGCTTAAGAGTGACATCATCCAGAACCTCACTTCTGTCGGTCAGAAGACTTTCAACATCAGGAATAAAGCTTGTGTGTTCCAGAGCTTAACCACTGCAGTCTGGCTGATTATCATCTGGTTTAGCATCATTTTCATTTCCCTCAAAATGAACAGGTTTACATTCGTTCTCGACTTTTTCACAGGCAAGAATAACATGTTGATTCATTTGGTTGACCTCCGTGACCTTCTTGTTAGCAGTATCGACTTTAACAGTGAAGAAGTTGATACGCTTGTTGCTGATGCAGAAGTCCACGGTGTTAGGATATATCTTTCCCCCTGTTGAACACACACCTAACACTTTATCATATTCTGATTTGGGAAAGAAGGACTGAGTCTTCCTGTTCCAGGTTTTCTTGTTGTCAATGAACGTCTGCCAATCACTGATTTCCACACCCTTGGGGATCTTGTCGTTTAGGTGATTTTTAAGGAAGGCCTCATATTGATCTGGATTCCAGTAATCATTCACACAGCGCTGCTGACTCTGAGCCGTCTGACCCTTCTTACTCAGAGCCGTCTGGAGAGTGAGAGTCAAGACGACCACGAATTACAGCATTTTCATGATCTGGGGATATTTTTGTAAGATAGAAATGTCAGATTGCAGATTCACTGTTGTCACGAACCATAAAATCCTAGAAAAGTACATTTTTACTTGTTTAATTGCAATACAAAGAAACACGTTACCATAAGCTTTCACTAGTTCACATTAATGTATAAACTAACATGAGCATTTGTTACTGTATTTGTTCATCTTTGTTAACGCTAGTTAAGAATACATCCGTTCATTGTGTGTTCGTGTTAGTTCACAGTGCATTAACTAATGTTAACAACTTTTGATTTTAATAATGTATTAGTAAATGCCGAAATAAAAGTAAATGAATTAGTTCACCCAAAAATGAAAGGTCATTAATGACTCGCCCTCGTGTCGTACCAAACCTGTGAGACATTCGTTCATATTCAGAACACAAATCAAGATCTTTTTAATGAAACCGAGAGCTTTCTGTAAATTATGTTTTTCTCACACAAACACTCGCGTCGCTTCATAATAGGGATGCACCGAAATGAAAATTCTTGGCCGAAACCGAAAAACCGAAAAAGAGGAAACTAAGGCCGAAAACCGAAAAACCGAAATAAATTATGCCAATTATTAGTACCATTGCATTTATGGCTATGACTGTGTACTAACTTTACTATAATCAAGGCATTGCATAAATTAATATTAAAGTTTCAAATAATAAATCAATTAACATTTTATGCAAATATTTATTTAGCACATTGCAAAGTATAAAATTAAATGTTTAACTTGACCCCACTCATGTGTACATTAAATAATAATGTAAAAGCCTATACTGGCCTGCAGAAAGGTTTAAAAATGAAATGTTCTCTCATAAAAACAAAGTGCATTTAGGTCAATACTGCCATAGCCCATACTAATATCTGCAGCTATATGCTCATGGACGTGAGTTGCAAAAACCATAAACAGCTAAGGTAAACACACACACCTCTGATAAATGACGGCTGCTCTGCACACACACGCAAGGTCTCTCGCTCCCTCTCTCTGCCGCGCGCGCGCTACGTATGCGTGCTCATGCTCGCTCGCGATTCCGGGAGATTTAAACTAATTTGCGGGCATCAGGGAGCCGCTATCAATACGCGGGAGACTCCCGGAACTTCCGGAAGACTTGGGACGTCTGTGTTTTAAAAATCGCTGTCCGTGGGTCACTCTCAGATTGAAATACGTCCACACCGCAGATATGTTGCTTCAGACAAGCACGTGCAGGTCGCGGTATCTGCTGTTTGCGTCATCACAACATTTCGGCCGTATTGTTTCGGTGATAAAAGTCTTTCGGCCGAAAACCGAAAATGCACTTTTGGGCCATTTTCGGCCGAAAATTTTCGGTGGCCGAATATTCGGTGCATCCCTACTTCATAAGATTAAAGTTAAACCACTGGAGTCACATTGAGAACTTTAATGATGTCTTTCTTATCGTTCTGGACCTTGAATGTGTGAATTGCTTCTGATGGAGGGACAGAAAGCTCTCGCATTTCATTAAAAAATATTAATTTGTGTTCTGAAGATGAACGAAGGTCTGATATTAATGTGGAACGACAGTAATAATGATCATTTTTGGGTGAACTAACCCTTTAACATTAAGATTAATAAATGCTGGAGAAGTATTGTTCATTCAAAAATAAATGTATATAAAAATACACAATAGACAAAAAAGACAACAGACAATACAAGTACAGATATATAATAATATGAGGGAATGTGAATACATTCCCATAACTTCTTACAATCATAGCTTGCCCTTACCTGCAGGTTAAAGATGCTAGAAGATGTCTCAGGGTCCTCGGCGGTGTCTGATCCAGTTTCACTGGGCGTTCGCTTAGTATTAATATCTAAACTACAAAGTAAAGATACTTCTAGACAAAAATTATTTTGAGGCTTTTTTTAATACGTTTTTCGAATCACCAAAAAATGTTTTAGTTTTACTTTAAAAAGTTTCAGAATAATACAAAGACAAGAAATGTGTATACTGTAGGTCTTCACCTGAACTGTGGCCCCGGGCGACAGGAAACAAACCTTTTATATGGTTTAACTGGGGCCGTCTTACTTATAAGACGAGCTGTAGTTATAATGCAACAATACCTTACAAGGTCAAATAACTGGCCGGGAACTTTTCACAGTTAAAGCTATTTTGCAAAAAGCACATATCTCATCTTTTACCAACTACGCTAGAGAGCTTAATATACATTTAACAATTCTTTCACCTGCAGTTGTTAAAACCACATCCTTCCTCTCACCTGAGTGGCTTCTTTCTTTCTTCTTAAACTATGATAAAGGTCAGAGAAGAAAAGAAGAAGCGTAATTTAAGAAGTGTTGTGGGATTTAAAAAATAATAATAACAAATATTAATATTTCACCAGTTAATCAATCAATCAAACTTTATTTATAAAGCACTTTAAAACGACCGAAGTAGACCAAAGTGCTGTACACAAGAATACAAATATACAAAACAACACAACTCATGCAGCATAAAATACAAAGTGAAATAAATTAAAACAAAACGTATAAAACAAACCATAAACTGCAAAACCATAAAAAGCAAAATGTCAACTCCTGGTGTTAAAGGCCAAAGAAAATAGATGAGTTTTTAAAAGAGATTTAAAATGAGTGATTGAAGTGGCCTGTTTTACCGGCTGAGGGTCATTCCACTATTTTGGAGCTGCCACTGTAAAAGCGCGGTCCCCTCTGAGTTTACGTTTTGTTTTGGGCACATGTAGGAGCAGTTTATCAGCTGACCTAAGAGAACGAGTGGGTGTGTGGAGATGTAATAACTCAGAGATATAAGTTTAAGTACTTTAAGTACACCGACGCTAAGACGGGTGTAATGTGTTCATATTTACGTACTCCTGTTAAGAGACGTGCTGCTGCGTTTTGCACCATTTGAAGACGAGCTAAAGAAGACCCACTAACCCCCACAAATAGTGCATTACAGTAATCCAGCCGGCTAGTAAAAAAGGCATGGATTACTGTCTCAGATTGTCGTCTTTCTAAAAAAGGCTTTACTTTGGCCAATTTCCTCAGCTGGAAGAAGCCTGTTTTAACTACTGCTCTAATCTGGCTGTTGAAGTTATGATCAGCATCGATTTGAACCCCTAGGTTAGTGATAACTGGTTTATTATATTGGGCCAAAGCACCCAACTCAACGGAACGAGTCCCATTAGTACCACCAAAAATCATCACTTCCGTTTTATTAGTATTAAAACTTAAAAAATGAATAGCCATCCAGGCTTTAACATCATCAAGACACTCTATTAGCGAACTGACAGTGTCATTCTTTTTAATCGCCATGTACATCTGATTATCATCAGCGTAACAGTGAAAAGATATGCCATGCTTCCTAATTACTGAGCCCAGCAGTAGCAAATACAGTGAAAAGAGAAGAGGACCCAGAATTGAGCCCTGGGGGACCCCACAAGAGAGAGGTGCAGAAGAGGACTCAAGAGTTCCCACAGTTGACGCAGAGAGTCCGACCTTCCAGGTATGACCTAAACCATTCAAGCGCTATGCCTTTTATGCCCACCCAGTTAAGCCCAATAAGATATTCATATTAAAAGGTATATCACCTGTTTTATCAGACTGTTATTAGGCCTACTTTTAGATTCATATACTTATGTTATAGGCCTGTAACTGAGAAGGATAAGAGAGTTCAGGGTTTTCCTCTTTAATATCTTTGAAAACATAAGTCTGAGTGAATCATTTTTACATTCCTTAGTGTCACGAACCCTGAGTTTTAGCCGTTCACACAAAGCTGTGGCAAAGTGGGATTGTAGAGGGAGACAACAACCAGTAAAACACAGACCTGCAACACACTCATTATACAGACATGAATATTAAAATATGACCACGGTTAATAATATAAATATGACCACAGAAAAAACAGAGTTGATGTCACCTTGATGCATTTTCACACACACACACACACACACACACACACACACACACACACACACACACACACACACACACACTCACACACACACACACACACACACACACACACACACACACTGACTCATCACACACACACACACACGCGCACACACACACACACACACACACACACACACACACACACACACACACACACACACACACACACACTCACACACACACACACACACACACACACACACTGACTCATCACACACACACACACGCGCACACACACACACACACACACACACACACACACACACACACACACACACACACACACACACACACACACAGACACCTCTCAGCTAAATCTAATAAATCCTCGTTTTAGACACATTCTCAACACTTAAAGATTCATAAAGTAAATAATGCTTTAATATTTTTGCTAGGTTATTCTAAAACAGCGGAAGTCTGAAGCATGTCCTCATTTATGACACGGAATCCGACTGAAAACAATCTTTTGATTATTCACAATTATTAGTTATTATCAAAATCATCAAATGAAGGGTCATGAAACCCCCCTCTTTCAGCTCAAGTCTAGCTCACAAGCTTTTTGAAAAATGCAACTTAAATGGGCGTGGATGGCTGTGAGACGAGGGAGGGGAGTGGGTGGGGTGGGGTGTGGTGTGGCACGGCAGGGGAGGGGGCCTGTCATCGCCAGATCTACGCGCAGAGCCAATCCTGACCTCCCTGGGGCCCTAAGCAAAAAAAAATTAGGGGCCCTCCTACCTGACTCACACTAAATAAACAATAAGTAAAATTTACTTCTTTTTTTTTATTTTACATGCATATTTTTTAAGTTAATTTCACATATGGAATTAAGTATACGTTACTTAACTAAGTTAGGTGAAAGTATTTTAACTTGGCTAGTAAAAGGTTGGGTAGTATCAATTTAGTTGAAATTTCCTTTGCATTACATTTCACTCAAACAATATAATATTAAATTATACCACACATTTATGGTATGTGCTTTACTTGGGAAATCCATGTACTTTATACTACAGATATTTTTGCGAGACACCATATCTACATGTCAGATGTTAAGCATAATGTGAATGCAGAGACCTCAATACTTGTAGACAATACACAATGCCAATAACATTTGATAGAAAATGAACTCCAAATGTCACAAAATGGCAAGTTACTAATCCTGACAACAAAAGCAAAGATAAAACTGTAAATACAGCTGGAAAACAGTGAAGAATTAACCTTGTTAATTAATCAAGGTTCAGTGCATGATTGGAACCCCAATATCAGAATTTGTATTTTATTACGTAGATATTTACGCTTTTGTTTACTTGCTGAGTAATAATATTATAAAGGTAATATAATAAAGGTAATTCCTGATATCAGAAATAGACAGTGTTACTAGTAAAATATTAAGTATTCACACTTCAAATAGAACAAATTGAATTCTTGAAATCACAAATGCATCCTGTGCTGTGAATGAATAAAAGTAGCTAAAATTGCCACAGCATGTCACTGTGTTTTAAATGATAACAGCAATACTTAATACTTGAAGGTTATTATTTACTGAGGGATGTGCATCCATATTGACCAGTATGTCCAGTCAATCAGCATCTTAATTGCAATATCCTATAAAGCCAATACATTGTTTTCCATCTGGCATGGCAGAGTTGTAACTTAACCTTGACTTGGAGAGTAGATGATCATTGTCTTGTTTTAAAAGTATGTGTGCCTACGCCTACAATGAGGATTGTCATCCCGCTATTGTAGTTAATTTTGGAAAGTGCGCGTTTCATTTCGTGCACGCGCATATGAACGCATGTTAACGTGCGACGCGGTTATCTTTTCCCAGCTGCAGTTTATAAACAAGCAAACTCAGTCTACCTGATTGCTGTTCCCACAATTCACTCGCATAGTGTTTTTTCCTCTTTCTTCGTGACCAGAAGGATAGTTCCGCTTCATTTTCTCACGTCTCAACGATGTTGTAATCTTTGATTGACGCGCTTTGACACGAGGGGGAGGCGGGGCCTTGAGTAATTTGCGGGGCCCTACGCAGCTTGCGTAGTGTGCGTATAGGGCGGATCGGCTCTGTCTACGCGCCCCCTAAACCCACATAATAAAGATGGGCAGTGACATAGAAATTTGCACAAATTAAGCATACGTTCCATACAATTCAGGTATTATCGAAATATCTACATTTTAATAAAGAGTGATTATTTTACAAAAGGCATGTAAAACGGTCAGAGTTACATTTTAGACACACACACACACACACACACACACACACACACGCACGCACGCACACACACCTCTGAAGCGATAGTAAAGTCCTCAGGACCGCATCACTCGCAAGACGAAACCTGCATTGCTGTACAAGGCCGAAGTCCACCATTCTCCAGTTGAGTGGTTGCTACACACACATAGTTTAGATGTGTCCGTGGTTGATGGCCAGGGTTAGGGTTAGGGTTAGGGTTAGGGTTAGTCTAGCACTGGCAGCATCGCGGGGAAAGATGCACTGGAACTTTTGGACCATGAAAACAAACGCGCGTCCCATCATTGCCTCTCTCATCTACTACGAGTACGCGATATCACAGTTTGACATGTCTGTCATTGGAAAGTTCCACGTGGTGTCATGAATAATAAAGAGCAAGTGTCTTCTCATTGGATAAGAAAACTCAGTACACGAATAATTATGAGACACCGATGAGTCATCAAAGTACCTGTGATGTGGACACGATGAAGATTTTAAACCCGGAAAACGAAAATAGCGGAAAAAAACTAAAATGTAACCATTTCCCCCCTACTACTAAATCTAACAGATACTAACATTGTCTTCAATGGTGTTCAA